>NC_051154.1:263345435-263522332 GCF_013339745.2 Dermacentor silvarum | reverse complement strand
CCTGAGCGAAATCGTAGAAGCACAGAAAACGGCACAGAATCGTTCGCCTGTCTGCCAGCAAGTCCGGCCGCCGAATACTCGAGATGGCTGGCCTCACCACCATGGCCGCGGAGTCGTGGCGCCGTCCCCCTCCAATAGGAAGACAAGGGACGCCTTTAGAGTCTCCACATTCCCGAGGAACGTTCACCCACAACACAACGAGGCCAGGCGCGCAGCCAGGGCCCGAGCACTCATCAATACTGCCCTGCAGAACCCAGAGCTCGCATTCTTTGTCGACGCGACGCAGTATCCCAGATCAAACTCGTACGCGGCCACGGTGGTTGACCCCCAGGGCAAACTCCTGAACGCAGCGTCCATCCAACACTCGACGGCGTCCGTCGCAGAGCAAGTCGCAGTGGCGCTGGCTCTGTGCGATCCCGGGCGCACCCAGATCTTCACAGACTCCAGGTCAGCGGCGATGGCCTTTATCGCAGGCTCGGTCTCGGCCGAGGCTGCGGCGGTGCTTAGGACCCGCAAGCCAGGCACGGTCCGTCACGTCATCACTTCCCGGCTCACATGGGCCGGAACGTCTCTCCCGGCTCGATCAACCCCAATGAGCTGGCCCACGACCAGGCGCGAGGTCTCGTCAACCGCGCCGGTCTGAGGGGCCCGGCTTCGCAGGGGATCGACCGGACCACGGACCCGCTGCTTACTTTTCACGACATCACGGCTCACTACCAGCTGGGACGCAGGCAGTTCCCGGCTCCTCACCCGAAGCTCGGCAGACCCCAGGCCTCGGTGTTGAGAATGCTGCAGACGGGCTCATTTCCGTCTCGATCTAGGCTGAGCCACTACGCTCCGGGTGTGGATCCCCGCTTGCCCCGACTGCGGCGAGGAAAGGTCCACCTTTAATCACATGCTGTGGCAAGTTCAGCATTGCACCACTCGCCTTTTAACAGGCAAGAAGACTGGGAAGAAGCCGTCAAGAGCGACGACCTTTCAATCCAGCTTCGGGCTGTCCAAAGGGCCTGCGAAAGGGCCGAAGATCACGGTCTTCCGCCCCCGGTGCAGGTGCGGCCCGCGACTACGACATAGTCCCTTAGGACAAAATAAAGTTCTTGTCTGTCTGTCTGTCTGTCGTGAAACGCAAGTGACTCTGCCCGACTCATCTGGCTGAGAAGCGGCCCGAACATCATCGATAGCGTTGCGCGCGCCACAGGTATCCGCTTGCGCGACGCAATACTACGCAAGCGCCGGCACTGCCAGCTCTTGTGCACTTCACCACGAGAGGATAAAGTCCCTATATAAGAAAGTACCGCCATTTACTCTTTCCTCCGCCGCCTCCTCTCCTAAAGCGCCTGCTTTTTTCTTTACTTTTTGCTTGCGAAAGCCAAGTCGACGGTGGCGCACCTAGAAAGTCCACGTTGAAGCTTTCAGGCCGGGCGCGCGCCGCCGCCGCCGACTGCGGCTGCGCAGAGGACTTTCAACATGGCTCTGAGGCGGAAAAAAAGAAAATATAAAGAAGTGAAAAGCGCGCGCTATCATCGTCCAACCGGAGATACAGGATAACACAGGAGAGAGCGAAGCGGCATTTGTCAAAGGATGGCGGTACTTTTCTTATATAGGGATTTAGTACGGCGTACTCTAGGGCGGCATTGCTTGAAGCAGAAAATGGCGTTTCGAGGTTACTTGCAACCGACCAATGAAAACGAGGATCAGTCTTCTGTGGATACGGCCTCCGCCAAATGACAGGGAAAATGCAGCGATACGCATGCCTCTCGACTGTCATTGCATATGGCCGCTCATTACCATAATTCGCGCGGCTCGTCGCACTAGAATGCACTAGACAATGGTCGAGTGGGCCGAACGGCGCTCTGGCGCTGAGGCGCCGCGTGTGGAAAAATAGTGCGAGGGCGCTGCGAGCGAACTGGATTGGGGCTCCGCGGCATATTCAACGTACTTTCGCTGCGGGCGCCGAGGCCGATTGCGCATAGTACGCTCCTAAAATAGCGCTTTATTTCAACTGCAAATTTATGTTTACGCCATTTTGCCAAACATATATATTTGAGGCATAGATTATACACCGCGACGTCTTCAATTTTGCTGTCGTTGTCAAGCGCGTCGTCTCCTAGCGCGCGCGCGTTCGCTACGCGTACGCTGGCGGACGCCCAGTTTTTCTCGCAGAACCTCTGTGCAGTACATTTTTTTAATGTTTTAGTTGCTTCAGTGCGCCCATGACTTTTGACGGCCGGTGCAAAATGTAGTTTTAGCCAGGTGAACTGTTGTTTTCACCACTGTCCTCTAAAATTAACTGGTATATCCGCACCATGAAGGCTGTGTAAGAAAATTTTATTATTGATATCGAGTCATTTTACACGCGCTTCTTGTTTGTCAATATTGATCAGGGACAATGATCGAAGAAAACAATGTTAGAGCGAAATAGTAGTAAGTGGTTCGTGTGGAAAGGGAAATGTTGGCGCTATCTTCTGCAGCCCTTGAGGGAGCACGGCTCAGCGCCAACGGGGAGGGGAAAGTGGGAGAGAAATAAACCAGCTTTATTAACTGTGTGGTGCGAAGAATGACTCAGAAGGGTTTGGGTGCAAGCAAGTTGGTACGGATCATTTATATTTAAGACAGCGCCAAAAAACACGGACAAGAGAGAACACAGGACGAGCGCTGACTGCCAACAACACCTTTATTGAAGCCTGCGCAAATATATACAATTCGCAACGGGCAGAAAGAGAAAAAAGGGGGAAAGGGCAGGCGAGTCATCGTCAGTCAACTCCTGCTGCGGATGTGTCAAAAACACTAAAAAATACAAATCTTAACAATACACATGGTGGACACAAGCCAAACTGAATGAACTCCTGAGGAACTTAAGTTCCTTATCGCAAAGAGCTATAGATGGGGCACTTACACAGGTGGCTCCTAACGGACACATTGAAAAGGCCTCAAAATTTCCCTGGCCATCTGATTGCCAATGACCAATGTATTTGACCAATGGCCAATGACCGTTGTATTTCTAAGTAATTAAATCAAAGGGTACATAGACATATATATTTACGTTAGATATATGTAATGGAAAAAGTAACAAATATTCTAAATGCACTAATTGAAAAAGTGAGAACTCCCAACCGGAATAAGCGCACGTGTTTGCAGTAACAAACACACTTATTAGTGAATACTGGAAATAAACCTCTCATTCGCAGAAATAATATTCATAGTAGGCAAAACCATCTGATATATATGTGTGTGTGTGTGTGTTTTATTGATATACTGTACGGCGCCGAATAGTCATTTCCGTTCGAATGTGACGCATAACAGCACATTGAAATCTCAAAGGTGAGTGACTGCATGCAAGTGAGGACTGTTATTCCGAATGATTTTGCTGCTGAAGAGTCGTGGCTGTTGCGCAGAGGCGCTGATCCTGAGAGAATTAACGGACGGGTGTTAATAAGTTCTGCTTAACAAGTTCCTAGCTCTCATTCAATATAAACGCCCTGTTCTGGGGCAGCCTGTAAATCTGCTAACTGATTCAGACAAGAATTTTTGACCGTCTCACCATGTTTGCAACCCATTAAAACTGAGTGCCCCATGCGGTACCACACTTTTCTTCAACGAACGCAACAGATCTGCACATATCTCTACGTGTATGTGAGACATGCCGTTCCTTTAATTGTTTCATTATGGTCGTTATGATAGTGCACCGGATAACTGAACGCAGCCGTTTATAATACACAAGCTGCTGAGTTGAGCGGTCATACATTTGGGAACTGCATTACGTTTATGCATGAAATATAGGATAAGCCTTACATGTTTTTCTCAGAAATCAGACTCGGGAATAATTTATCTTGTTTACACCCCCAGAAATAAGCCGAAGAACGCAGCCACCTGCTTTTTTCTTTTTTTAATATAAGCAAATTCTTCAGTTTCACGTGGCAAAACCACGTTATGATTATGAGGCACCCGGATTAGTTTTTGCCACCTGGGGTTCTTTAACGCGCACCTAAATAGAAGTACACGAGTCTTTTTCTATTTCGTTCCCATCGAATTCCGCGACCTGGATTGAACCCGCAAGTTCCAGTTTAGCAGCGCAACGCCGTATCCACGATATAGGCACTAATTAGGCTACCGCGCAGGCTTTCTTTCTTTTTTGAAGTATCGACTGGAAAAAAAAAATCCCCACGTACTGCTTACGGCCAAAGATTAGCATATAGCTAATCTTTGCTAACTAAAACCGCTTTTGGCGCTCGAGGTCTGACTGCAATAAATGACCCCGTACCAATTACTCCACATTCTGTTATGCGAGAAAGGCAGAACCTTGAATGGAATGGAATAGGCTCCGTACAGTCGAGTTTGCGGCTGCTCTGGCGCCATCTGGCGCAGCGACGCAACAGTGTTGGGAAGTGGCCGCCGCAGCTCGGCCGGCTCGATGAGTATTCGTTCCCGCGCGCTTCATTTCGTCTCGGCCACGGTTGAAGCCGTTTTGCTTTGTTCGCCAACCTCCTTTTTTTTTATACGTCTTGCGACGGTGCAATGGCATGCGCTTCATCGGCAAGCGTCGGAGGTGAAAAAAAAAAAAAAAAAAGGCAAGTGGTACCTGCGATACTGCTGCGTAAAGGGCTGTCACAACCACGAAGGCCAGCCCGGGATAACGTTGTACAGGTTTCCTGGCAAATCTTATGAGATCGAACGGCGAAAGAAATGAATCGCAGCTGTGAGGAGAGTAAAGTAAGTCAGCTTCTTTGATATTTGTGAGAAGGTTTTGTTCTGTAAAGCGTGCTACACATGCGCGTTTCACAGCTCGTTGTGCGACGCCAGCGGCCATGGCCAGCTGCTGAACATTTAAAAGAAATTTGTCACGACTTTGCTGATTTGGCAACTGCTTGCCGTTGTCTTAGCATTCGGTATGATCAGCATAGCACTGGCATGTGCGATGAGCAATATTTTATGCCAAGGAAGCCTATTTTGTGCTGGCGAGCACCAGTAGCGCACCCAGGATCTCTGCCAGGGGGGGGGGGGGGGGGGGGTTGACAGTTTGCCAATACCATATAAACAGCACTAATTTCGATTTCTTCACGGGAAATTGTCAAAAAAATTCGCTTTTTACGAGTGTTCAGACGATTGCGCGCCTTACATCTTAGTTGCAGTACTCAAATGCGTAAGGAAAGAAAAGGGGTTAAACAAAAGGGGGGGCTAAGTGGGCCTCAGGGGGGGGGGGGGTTACAACCCCCGAATCCCCCCCCCCCCCCCCCCCGTCGGTGCGCCACTGGCGAGCACTAATTCAACCATCCTCGTTTCGGCCGCTGGCGCTTGAAAGGCGCGGTTTCACATGGTGCGATTTTTCTTGTGATATACACTTGCGATGTATCATTGTAAAAGCAAAGCGCGTATGCAAGGAAAGGAATTCGTAAGCGAAATCGTATCTTGTGAGAGGGGCCTAATGAGCCTCGATCATTGTACATGATGAAAAACGAACATTCGCGTCATGTAAATTAAGATCGCCTAGTTAATAAATCTCGTTTATCAGCGCAGCAGGTGGCTCCGACTGGGTCCCAAATGAGTCAACGAGGACAGCATGGTCACTGCCACACGATCCAACAATCCGAATCGTTTAGCTCACTCGACATGACTGTGCTGACGACAGCCTACGAGTGAGCGTGTAGCTGCACGCGGTCCAGATCGAGCTGTATGACAATCTAAAGTAACAGTGTCACAGGGGCATCAAATGATAGGCCGCGGCGTACAACGCGCCCGAGCGAAATGAGGCATGTATTGCCAACAGTGAGGCGTCGATTAAAAATCGGTCAACTACAACGTTTTCAGGGTGCCAGTTTAGTTAGTGACTTCAATTTTAGTATAACAGTAAGCTTTACTCACGTGAAGGATGACGTCGTTTACTTACTTTCCCTGTTGCGAACGGCAGTTCGCGTGAACGTCCACGCCGTCCACTTTCACACAAGCAACATGCGAAGCAGCGTAGAGCTTGTCTCCGCTGGTTAACGCTGCACCGTGAAAGTAATCGTCTATTCCTTTAATAGGCCTGAACCCCGCAAAAACTATTTGTGCCATCACAGAGGGCCACGCTTGTACTTTCACGTACACACACGCACAAAAAAAAGAAGGCGGATCGCGGATATACGTGCGGCTTTCGGAGGCGTGTATACGTAGTTCCGAAATCTCGCGGTCTTCCCCCCTTCCCAGTTTCGCGCCGCCCGCCACATGCGACGCTGAGCATCGCGCCACCGCTGCTGCGCAGCAGCGCCGCCTGTTCACTGTACGGAGCCTATGGCCATCATGACGTTTTTTCTGCTCGTACAGCTGTTGCCGACTGCCGCGCACAAAAGCATTGCCTTCGAGCTCGAAGGCGTGACTGCGGCTAGCCTCGCGATAATGCCTTCGAGATAAGTTTCCAGTAACGCGAAGAAGCTGCCGGTAGGGGGTGCGAATTCGCTGTCGCCGTTGGACATGGAAGTAGGGTAATGGAAGTAGAAAACTACTAGGAGGGAGCGTCATGTGATTTCGCTAGCCTCGGCAAGCCAACCTCCTCTGAACCCGCCCCTCCCTCTCTCGGGGGCCCCGTGCGCGGTGCCTTTTGAGTAGGAATAGGCCCACAATGTTGCTGGACCATTCGCGATTGTTTGGTACGTGGTAACCTTTAGTGCCGCTTAGGCACGTATACGGGTGGCTTTCTGCTACTGCGTGCATCGTTCTTCGCTTCAAATGCGATGCCTTGAAACGTGGCGCGAGACTGCGTCGCCTGACTCGGTGAAGACAGAAAATTTTCAAGACGTCACTCGCGCCTATCACCGTGGTTAGTGGAGTTGCCAGCGCTTTCGCCTCGAAACCCGTCCAGAACGCCCAAGTGTGGTCTATTTTTCCCTCGTACTCCTTATATTTCGTCAAATCGGCTGTTGTGCACCTTAAACTGCGGTGCGTATTACCGTGCTAATTTTTGTCCCGCAGTCTTGCACCTAGGAAGAAACGAGATGTTTTGAGGGATGCTTTTTGTCGCATTTTCGCTTAGTCCACTACGCAAAAATGCAACAAGAAACCCAGATCTGCTGTGCGTCTTTTGTTTTCAGGAAAAATAAATAGCATTAGCCTGCATTCTAAACGCCAAAGTCATCGCCGTTTATTCATATTTGCGTGCACTATTTTTTAAGATAGTATGGTGCGACGACGCTGTTAAGACGTGCCTCGGGGATCCACTATCGTTATGTAATAAAGCAAATGGACGGAATTTGTGCATTATGTAGAATTTATTCAGTTGTTTTCGAATGCGAGTATAGCTCCACAGCAGAATTATGTCCTAAAGTCAAACACGCCAGGGGGACCCTTCTTCCACTACTAGTGTGAAACTGCTGGTTAAACGGAATGAAAACTGCATACATAGCAGCAAGGGGAAAAAAAAAATGGCAGCATTGTGGATCCATTGTGTTGCTGGTGTACTTGTACTATGAAATCACATTTTTAAAGACAACAGTAATTGTTTCATTCTTTATTCAATGTTTATTGCACCTATAGAAGCCAAACGATTTCACACAAATTTATAATATTATATTATATTTCACATTTATAATATAAATGAAGTACATTGCAGAGTATACACAAAAGAAGATTATGAACATGTAGGAAAACTTATTGTGCCTCAGCTCTATGGTATCAGTATAAGTCATCATACTTGTATGCAACAGGACATTTGTATAAAATAATGTTATACAAAGTAAACTATATCACATATAGTATTGATACCTTTAATAAAACTCTTCAATGGGATCAGCTATCCTTGAATGTCGCTGCAGTTTAGCTGACAAATGCCCTGTATGCAATATCTTCGCTACAAGGTTATAATTGTACAATATTTATATCTGCGATGTACTCACAATGATTGAAAGGGTTTGGTGATGGTGCATGTCAGAAAAATAGGCAATAAATATTCAGAAATCGAGAAAAAAAAGAATGGTAGTCCACAAAGTCAGACGAAAAAATTGATGCGAGGTGAGAGCCACAAACTAAGTATGTCAACATTAAAATACAATGAATTTTGCTGCAAGTAAAATGTACTACAAAGCTTATGTTTTATCACATAACTACAAAAAAATTAGAACCGTCGAAGCTCAGCCAACACACCGCAAAATTAAGAGGCGACGGCTCCATGTCGTTGTGAACCTCAAATGAATTAATATTTCACGGTATTTAAATCACCCATTGAGTCGTATACACCAAATGTTCATGGTTACAGTGAATCTGGCCTCATAAAAGGCTACTGTAAAGCAAGTAAACAAAGTGAGCACATTAAATTATTTTGAAAGTAGTAAAACCAACGGTATTCCAAGTGATGGAGGCAAATTTCCACAAAGGTCAGGTAAAAGGCATACAGGATCAAACTTTGAAAAATACATTGTCATCCTCAAGAGTATACTTAGCTCACGCGTAATGCATTGAGGGCATTCATAGCATGCCCATGTCATCGCACAGTTTGCTCTAGTGAAAGGCAGGCCAGCTAACCAATTGTCATTGTCCATACTGTTTAGCTTGATGCTGAACAGAACAATTGTTTAGGCAGAATTTGCAAGCAGGTGATTCAACCTACAGCATTCAGCAAGACAAGAAGCATGTACTTGCACAATATACAATAAGGCATCATATTTCTCCCCTAAAAAAGTTTGATGTCTGCATACAACTCTCTTGAACAATATATGCGCTTTACAAAGTTACTAAAAAAACAAAGGCCTTAACACAGAACCTGGTGGGACTGCCGAAGTTGATAGATAAAGGAATTAATTGTGTGAGCCATCATGAACATAATTGAACCGCGAGGAAATTTGTGTAGCAGTTTTTCCTGTACTGCGAGTCACAGCAGCTAAATAAGACAAGTAATGGTGGCTCAGTGGCAATAGTGCTTCATGAGTGCAAAGTTGCGGGTCTGATTCCCAGATGCAGTTGCATTCCTGTGAGAGCAGAATGCAAATGTGGTTGTGTACTTGAGTTAGATGCATGCCGAGGAACCTCCAGGCAGTCAAAATTAATCCAGAGCCCGCCACTATGGTATCTCTTAGAGCCCATGTATTGCTTCGGAATTTTAACTTATTGCGTGATGAGTCAGGTGTATTCTACCCACAGTGCTACTTGCCAATGACAGGTTGGAAAGGTTCATGCACCCTAACTATGCTTTGTCAGCGTGCAGCCAAAGCAAATGACCAACATGAATGCGAGGTTTGTATTTCTCTACACAAGGCACCAGCTTGGTTCACCATGTCAACTGACTGCCATGGCGGCACATCGCTTGTGGAACTATGCTGTCATGTTCACGATAATGTAACCATTCTAATTCAATACTATTCCTTTTTGCACTCTCAGTGATCTAAGCAGTGCCCTGCTTATGATATCACCAAGACCAGTCGGTCCTAAACAGTGGATGATTAAACGAAAAAAATTTAATTGAGCAAAAGGGATCCTGCTCCTCTGCACAAGGTTGCAGGCACTATCCTCACCTTAGCGGCCACACATTGTTGTGGCAACATTCAAAAAGACCAGTCTACTATTCGGCTGCCAAATGAAAAAGCTCAAGTGGTCCGATTTACCCCTAACCCTCCAATATATACAACATGGTTGATAACCACTGTGTGGTGTTTGCCTGTGAAGCCTTTAAACTAACATGTAGGCCATGCGCTTTGACGTAAAAAATTTAGAATAGTTGTAAATAATTGGCCAATGATAGTATAAAAATTTGCAAGACTTTCTAGATTTATTGGCCCTTGAACTACATCAGCTTTGTGAGCTTTTGCCCAATTCTTTCCTGATGGAGACATTCCATTGTCATCTTGGCAACGTAGCGCAGTCTCACATCTAGGTACTTATCTATGATTGCCCTCACAAGATGGGATGAGTGGCATTCAAGCGGGTGATTTTCAAGCATGTGCTGATCTAACACTTTAATGAAGTCCTTGCCGACAAAGGTTGTCATAGTGGCCATTGCAACTTTAGCTGCAAGCCTTTGGGATGGTAGTGGCGAGCTCACCAGAGCCCTACGCAGCTTTCTCACATTGTCTGCAAATGTTCAGAACATCATTTGAAGTGTAGATCAGTCCACCACTCGATTTTTGACGAATCAGGGAATATGCAGGCATGGATGGAGGAGTTGACACCTTTAGTGCAGAAGCACACTCATCGCACTGGAGGTGAAGCAGTAAGCTGCGAACTACAAACCCGGCTATGTGCGCAACAATTGCATCTCCAAGCTCAGACACCCTGCCTGGGTCGGCAGAGTAGCCACGATCTTGTAAAATTGCTTCCGTGACTGGTTCACTGGCTGCAGGGCTTCTCTGACTATCAGACGCTTGAATGCTACTGCAAACTGCTTTGCTGTTCGGTTGTCATTGCAGCGCCCAAATGATCTTATTGCAGCAAAAAATAGCTCGAGGTGGTCCTGACTGAGCTTGGAGGTCGGAAGATATGCCAATAGGCCATTTTCTGTAACCAAGTGGTTGTATAGATGGATGGCATTGTCTAAGCACACCATAAAGCCAATGAAGCCTGTCTTTCGGTTGGTCTCTGTCATTAGTTTACCAGCTGCAGACTACCTGAGTGAGCAAAAGTAGGCCTTCAGTTCCTTGACATACTCAGTGACACGAGTCACATTTTCAGGACACAGTGGCCTTTTCCATCCTTCTTGCCTTGGATGTCTTGAATTTAAAATGTCAAATGCGTTGTTGACATATATGATACTCTTCTGTTGGCAAGGAATTTGAAAATTTTGGGATTTTTCGAGCTCTGTATTCACCAAGAGCATCTGCTACCGATTGACTAAAGATTTGAGCTGCCAAGGAGACTTTTATGGGCTGGTTTTTTTAAATTAACATGTGCCTGGTCTAAGTTTGTTTGCCAAATGTGGGCCTTCTGTGTACTGAATTTCATGCAGCTCATCAATGTATTTCAACAATATGAACTGTTCGTTCGTATGAACAATAGCCTTGTTATCACACACGGTGTTCCGCAGCAGCTTCAACATGTGACAGGGACCCAACATGGCAAAGACAGGCTTTTTTGTCACTGGATGCGGAAAAGAAGCATCCAGCTCAGTCAGGTCCATCTTGCAGCCAAGGCTGCGCAGCATTGACAAATTTGCTGCAGCGCCATCGCATGTCAAACTCACAATGTGTGCACCTTTTTCGTGAGCGAAGCCAGCAGCTTGCAGCACCAAATTGCGCCTCGCTCACTGCCAAGGCCATCACTAGAAAGTAGCCAATCGGCAGCTTCCATCTGCCATTGATTGCAACAAGCAATAAAACAAATGCATCTTTGGCAACAAGAAAGCTGTCATCATTGACATCAATGCCCATGTCAACATATCCATGAAACTTTTTTCCATCACAACTTTGCAATTGCGAGTAAAGCCTCACTTTGTGCCTCAGAAAGGCCTTTTCAGGCGAGTCTTCTGCTGGCTGTGGCTGTAAAATATCACACGCACAGAAAACAGGTCCATGAGCAACCAACGTGAAACAATCATGCACCCAGAACAAGGTACTTAATTGTTGTGGCATACATTCTTATGTAAGCCATGAAGAATATATTGCTAAATTTTAGGTTATTACCTTGCTCACGACGGTTTCCGTTGACACTTTTGTGAACTTAAAAACTTTGAGGGCATAAAACTGCCATGCACACGAGCTTGCTAGTGCTACTTTATTTCGTTTGTTTATTTATTTATTTGCGAAATACTGCAGGCCCATCTAGGCCCAGGCAGGAAAGGTAAAAGTACGAAACAACTAACACAGAAGAGGCCAATGTAGCATAGTTGAATGCGGGATGCTTCACAGCAACCTTTTAGTTTGAATAGGCAAAATATACTAATCTCATACTCCTACACAAAAGACCAGTTTTGTCTGCCTGTATCACGACTCCTCATGACTGATCGAACAAATAAAGAGCATAGAAAATTGTGAAAAACCTGTTGGTCTTCTAGTTCATTGTGTCCTTTGAATGGAAAAGAGAAATTGAAAGCAGATTATTCGTTGCCAATTGCAAACCCTGAGGAAACTCACACCGCTGTGGGGAAATATGAATATTGTCACAGACAAAACCACAAAAGACTTCGGTCGATGCTATAGATCTTTTATGGAGCTATTCTGGCACCTTTGTAGTCTTCTTTGATGAGCAACCCAACATGCCTAGCATGGAATTGCACCCAGTGGCTTTCAGTCGTGTCAAGGTCGTGGCATTACCCCCCTCCCTAGAAGCATCGTCTGTGGGGATGCGCGACTCTCACGCGTCCCCTGATGTTGTTTTCCCCCGCATGTCTCCTGTAGCCCGGCTTTTCTGCGTGGCTAAGCCCGGCGGTGGTTGCGGCGCGTTGCGAGAGATGGCGCTAGTGTCGCGATGCTAACGCCACCGAACGGCGGGGTCACTTGGGAAAAAAAGGTCACTCACGGCTTTCAGCAGGTAAATCCATATCGGCAGGTAGGTCAAGCGATGTCAGAGAGACCGGGGGTCTCTCGGTCGCGCTCTTTTATATCTTTTTACCTTTCCGCGAGGGGAGTGTCCTCCTCGCCCGCCGGATACTTTCCCTCTTCCCGCACGGGCGCGCGCGTCTTGTGCGGGCATCTTGTGCGCGCACAAGATGCCCGCAGCCGCGTGCGCTCCGTTCGCAAGTGACTGGCGAGCGTCCGCGGGAGAAGGTGGCAGCGTGTGCTCCCCACATCCTCCCCCCCTTAAGAAGGCCCCCGTACGTTGAGGCTGGCACCTAGGGACATCCGTTTGCCTGAGTACCCGCCGAGGTTGGCGACCGAGGAAGCGCTGTCACAGAACACCGAACACTTGATGCCGACTCGGAGGCGGCTGGTCAGCTGCACTGCTCGGGCTTGCGAGGCGGGATTGTTGTCGGGGCTCGAAGGTGACTCTCAGTGCTGCGCCCTAAGTGTCGGCTGCGCTGGAGGGGTGGTCGTCTGCCGGCCGCAAGTGACCCCGCCGTTCGGTGGCGTTAGCATCGCGACACTAGCGCCATCTCTTGCAACGCGCCGCAACCACCGCCGGGCTTAGCCACGCAGAGAAGCCGGGCTACAGGAGACATGCGGGGAAAACAACATCAGGGGACGCGTGAGAGTCGCGCATCCCCACATCTCCCCAACCTTAAATCACTACACATACGCCGGCGAAACATGTCACAAGGCCTATCAACGCGCGCGTCGCGAACAAAAGTTAGCACATGCGACAGTGGCGCGCGCCGCCGAGTAAATGTCCACGCGTTATCCACAACGTGTGAGCCGACATTGACTCTGGGGTTCACCGCTGGCGTCCGTTGGTCACAGCACCACGTCTGCAGATTTGATGGCACGACTCCAGCCCAGGACCCCGGGAACGGCGACGCAGAAGTCGGCACGAGCAAGCGTCGCTCGCGCCCTGCTGACGAGAGCCGCAGTAGCCGGTGGTGACTGCAGTGATGGGAATGGCCAAAAGTGTTTTGTATCAGGTTTTGTAGCAGGAAAAATTATGATTTGTAGCAGCTGCCCTCAGTTTTGTAGCAGGTTGCGAAAACGAAAAAAAAAAAAACAGGTCAGATGGCGTTTTAATGCTTTTATTACACAATAAAATGAAGTATTAAATACAGTGTGCGCATGAGTTCAATGACGGCGCAACTAACGGAAGCTTTAAACAAAGCCTAGGATCACAAATATATGGAGACTGGTTGGCACAAAGACGCAGGTACACAATACATGAATGTCACTTGCATGAAACACACTAAGCTTTCTTCCCTTTTTTCTCCGCATGCAAGTGTGGCATACACTCGGCCATCTTTTTTCGTGCTTGAGCAAGCACTGCTCGCCCACTCTCGATGTCAGAGAAGTTCTTCAACTTCATGCTCCGCTGAATCAACAAGTCAGCATTTTAATCATCCGTTCTGCCTCAGCCACTTCCTTTTTGGCTTGGTCATTGGTAAGTTCCACATTCGGTGAACTTTGCTCTGCATCTATACGCATACGCTTTGATGGTCGCTCTTCAGCTGCAAGGCGCTCCGCATACCGTCTTGATGCCCCCTTGACAGCCTTGATGACATCGGAATTGACTGGAAATGAGCACGGGTCACTGTCAAACCTCTTTGAATAGACATTATGTGACGTATGCCATTTACGCTTGAGAGACAAAGATTTGACCTGTCGTGCAGGACTCTTGAGTTTTCACTAAATCCACGCTCAACATCGCCATTGCCATGCCGAAGTGATAGAAGTGCCTTGACTAGCTTGGACAATAGCGGATATTTTGGCCCACCCTGACCATCTTTCATGATGAAAACTTGATGCCAGTATTTGTCCAGTGGCATGTCAGAACCTGCATGTAACTGGATTCAAGTTTAGCACTGTCAATTCATCAAGAAGAGATGAAACTTCAGCGGGTTGAACCACCTGGGCTGCACACTTTGCAAGATATCTGAAGGAGTCTCTTGAAGATTCCGCACTATGATTGCTCGGATGCAGGCACCTGACATGTTGGAGCATCTGATTCTCAAGAGGAAGTTTTGCCATCAAGTACTTCGAACATGTATCGTAGAACGACCTTGCTCCTAGCCGGAACGCAGCTTTCTCTGCAGCAGTCCAGGTATTAATAGCTTCTTCGGTGTCTGCTCCTACCTCTACATGTTGTTTCCAGTTCCGAGAGGACTCAACGTCAATGGATGCAAGCTGACTGCCTGACTTTGCCTGAAACACTTCGGTCCTTAAAAACCTTCCCAAGATTTTTTTAGCAGCATCACCATTTCATCATAAAGAATGTGAAGCAGGGGTTCGGTTCCCTGAAACAGTTTTAGGAACCTTGTAAGAAGTTCACCAGCATTTTTCACAAACAGAGCTTTGGCACAAAGGGTTTTGTCATTCAGACTGCTCCTTAACCTTTTGGCAATGTTGCCTCCAGCACGTACTGGAGTATTGGCGGAAAGGACACTCTTCAGGGCATCAATCTGTTCAAGCAGTCTGTCTACTGCTGGCACGAGTGACAGCCAGCGGCAATTTACATGCCGTAGAAATATGGCTTTCAGGCAATCCAAGCACCTGTTGTTGCTCCTTCAGCAGGCCACACTGTGCAGCAGAGTGTTTGAAGTAATAATACACATCATTTACGACAGTTTCGACCTCACTGCCGAATGAATCCAAGGCACGTGAGAAGGCGTTGTGCACCTTATGTAGGGATCACTCCCCAATATCTATCAGGGGACCGTGCTGCTGGATAAGTTTATTTTTTAGTGACTTCATTACGTTTGGTCCATCACTAAAAAATGCAAAGAAGCCAGCACTGGGAACACTCTCAATAGCCTCATTTACACATCTTAGAAGGTCGTTCGCAGATGCCTTATTTAACCGAAAGGACTGCAGGTGTTCCACAACCACCATTTTCTGGGCATCGGAAAAGTATCGCATAATGATGTCCATTTGCTGACAGCGCTGTTCCGGAAGAGGTGTCTCATCTATACAGATGCTGTAGAAAACACTCGGTCGGTTGACTTCTTTAAGCACAAGGCTCTTAAAGTAGGGTCCAAGGCCATCTGACACGACATACGACACTTTTTTTCTGCTACACGAAAAGCCTTTTGCCACCTTCGAATCTGGAAACATTGCTCGGTAGAGAGGTGTAGCTGTGTCTCCCCAGCTATAAGGAATCCCCTTAAGTGTGACAGGCAGGACGAACAGTGTTTCACTGGCTGTGACACGATGATTATACGACGCAATGGTGGACGCAGCTGAAAAATTCAGGACGGCTTGAACTGCTGCTGGTCGCTTAAGTTTCCCATTAGGACCACGTAGCTGCTTCGTACGCTCCAAGTGCTTTTTGCTTTGCGAGTGGCGCTTCACTGCAGTCACACCATGAAACGCACAGTTGATTGTCTGGCAACACACGACACAAAAAGCATCTTCTCTTTCACCAGCCCTACACCACGCCTCAAAAAGATCACCGTTGGCATCCACGTCTTTCAGGAGGTCCGCATTGAACTTACTGTTGCGTCCTGCAAAAAAGCAAATTTATTGTGCTGTCAGCATGGTCTTATAAAGCACTACAGGCCGATACATATGCTAGAGATTCTTGCGAAAACGCCGCCACGTTTCTGTGTCAGAAAGCTTGTTCCGCAAGTGCGTTTTGCACTGTCAGCCTCATGCGTATTTCCTACCAAATGTAAACATTAGGGAGTTTTAGAATAGTGTATGCTAAGTTAGCGTTCGCAAGAGGTTAGCGCACGACGCATCCTCAGTGGCGCGAAACACTAACACAAAGCTCGAATCTTGAGTTTCGTAAACGGAGCAATAAAACGAGGTCAGAGAAATGTGAGTGGAATTCATCCTTTATGATATGGCACGTGCTGGCTGCGTGCATTCAAACGCACTGCGCACCACGAGCGAATAGGCAAGCGCAAATGCGCAACCAAGCAAAGCACGCGCGCGCGCGAGCAAAAAAAACAAAAACAAAAGGCGTCTCCCGCAAGCAAAAAAGGAAAACGGCGTGCGGCGTGGAAGAAAAAGCAAGCGCGCAAAGAAAAAAAAAAAAAAAACCCCGTCGCGCCGCATGGAAGAGAAAGAGAAAAAACAAAAGAAAAAAAAAAAACGGCGCCTGGAGTAGCAGGAAGAGAGGGCGAGAAGCGAGCCGAGCGAGCGGCTGTTGTTACTGTTGCCCTGACGACGCAAGCAACGTAATGACTACGTAATCTCCACGCAACCGCCGCGAGAACTTGGCGCCCTAATCTTGGCGCTCTCGGCGATAACGTCGGCGGAGTTCGAATTTCGTGTCCCTATGGAAGGTACACGGAGTGACCGACCCCTGGTTAGCGTACGACGCATGCGCAGTGGCGACAAATGGAACGGGCAGACCACACAAGCCTAAAAAATGCTGCGTCGCCGTACGATTCGGTCACCACGAGCACTGTTGCTTAGCCACTACAGTGCTGTACCCGCGTGCGCGATAACTTACTGCCAATATTAGAACCATCGTGCAGTCACACCGAGTCAAGCAGCATGCTACAAAACAGCAAATACAGTGCGTCCTCAACGGTAAAGTAAGCCCCACAAAGGCATAAAGAAAATTAGCAGCGACACATTCACTACCACAGAAAAATCTTAACAGTAATTTATTTTAGGCCTAAAATCATCAAGATAATGAAATGGGGGGGGGGGGGGGTAGGGGGGACTTCGAGCGCACACAGATAAACGTGATACGGGCAAGCAGCTAACAAACTTACCTTTGAGAGTGGAGAGTGCCATGACGCCACCGCCGTGCAGGACGCGCGTAGTCGTACAACCATACAACACCGCTATGCTCGCGATGGGAGTTCATGCCGCCGGTACGACTGCGAGGCTGCGGCACGCAGCGAAAACTGGGAATGAGCCGCAACTGCACTAAGCTCAAACGACAGTGCCACCAGGTACCGACACTACACAGTGACAAGCCCACGCACAACTACAGCCATCATAACACGTGGGCACATGGGCCAACAATAATAACAAACCCACGCCGCCCACGCATTGGATTGGATTGGCTCTGCCTACGAATGGCACGAGAGGCGGCAACCTATCTGCCACCTGGTGTTGCTGAAAAATCGCCTTGACGGTGGCCTCCGAGATAAAGCGGCGCATTTCCAGGTAATCTCGGAGGCTATGCGTAGCAGCTTTGGAGCAGTTCTGCTCATTTGTAGCATGGATGTAGCAGCTTTCACGAAATGTAGCAGGTTGGAGCAATGGTGCTCATTTGTAGCATAGATGTAGCAGCTTTAATGAAATGTAGCAGCTTGGAGCAATTGTAGCAGCTTTCCCGTCACTGTGACTGCCGGCTCTTTTCCCAGCCGCCGAGGGTTGCGAGCCGGACATTGGCGGCCGCCGAAGTCGCTGCGCCGAATTGACCACAGGCATCTCCAAAGCCTGGGGTAGCTCGATTGTAGTCCGGGGCAGCAGCGCTGACGATGTGCAGGTGACAGCAAACCAGGGGTGACTCCGCTCACGCTGCGTACACTCAACGCACTCGACAAACACTAAAGTAGTGCAAGGGAGAGAAATTCGGCATACGCATCGCCCACGTGGTACGATGTTCAATTCGGCTGGCATTGCAGATGCTAAGTTCATGTGAACAAAGCTTGCTTTCCTGAGTCGAACGAGTAATTTCAATTCGTGCGAGGCGAGCTAATGAAGGAAGCAATGTGCGACACCTCAACACCACGGTCCACCAGGTTGTGTCCCTCAACGTGCGACAGGCGGCTTTGTTAAGCCTTAGGCCTAAAGCGTCGCTACTTTGACAATAACCGGCATCCAAAAAAAAAAAAAAACACCCAAAATGGGCACAAGAACAGGCAGCCGCGAGGAGACGTTAGCTCTGTGAGGTGGTCCTACCCCGCTCGGTGCACACAGCATCCGAGTTGACGGCGCCCACCGTCCCAGACGGTGTCGGAGTGCCCGGTGCCAGGCCGCAATACCAGTCAGCCCGTAGCGGCACCCGTGGCCCGCGGCCACCCGGCTCACTGAGCCTCGATTTCCTAAGTCAAAGATATAGAAGAAGCTATTTACATAAGAAATTCGGATCACCCACGAGGCTTCCGTACTCACTCGCTTCAGGCTTGCCAATGCTCCGCGGGCGCTAGGCCTCGCTCTCCCAGGATGCAGACCACGTGGCTCTCGTACTGACGAGTGTACTTCAAAACACTCGCGAAAAGGCTTAGCATGTTGAAAAGTTCAAACACGCTACAGCAACCGTCGCCTCCCTCAAGAAAGCACACCGCCGACACTAGCGATCAAAATCCACGCTAGGACTACGCTTCGGTTGAAACATCTCGAACCGAGCAAAACTGTTAAAATTATCGTCCGATGCCCCAAGAGCCCCACGTTGGGCAGTCAGATATGGGGTCTCACACACGTGCTCTTGGGACAAAGGAACGACAACGCAGTAGTGCAGACAATAAAAATGGCATTTATTGCACCTTTCATACACTAATACATACTAGATAAATTACAACCAATAGAACATTCACACGGGCGCGCGACAAATCAAGGAAGTCCGACTCACCGCGACCTGATAGCGAGCGAATACGTTCGCCCCATGCTATGACACCATCGCCTAGTCGTTCACGTGTACAGTCACGCGAACGGTGGCGCGCTCGAACGATCCGTGTTCATCCATACCGGTGTCCCGCTCTAAGCCTCGCGCGACGGTCGCGCGAAGCGGGCCGGCGCACGTGCGAAGCGTTCCTGCGTGTTGGTCGCCGATCCCCAGCCAAAGAGAGAGCGCCTCCGACCTTTTTCTCCCAAGTGACCCCGCCGTTCGGTGTCGTTAGCATCACGACACTAGCGCCATCTCTCGCAACGCGCCGCAACCACCGCCGGGCTTAGCCACGCAGGAGACATGCGGGGACATGCGGGGAAAACAACATCAGGGGACGCGTGAGAGTCGCGCATCCCCACACGTCTCAATGCAGAACATTTACGCACTGGGGGGTGCCACAGTGATACTGTTAAGGAATACGTAGATGGTGAGAGAGGTGTAGAGCTTTGCGGTCAGCGGGAGTACTAAAGCTTTAACCGAGAGACGTGAACGACATCAGACAGGCGTGGGCGTCGGGGACGGCCTTCCACTTCAGGAATCACTTTGTAGGTGACGTCGCCGAGTCGTTGAACAATCCTATAGGGTCCAAAGTAGCGGAGCAAAAGTTTCTCCGACCGACCACGCTGGCGGATCGGTGTCCACACCCATACTTTATCACCAGGTTGATAAGTGACGTCTTGGTGACGAACATTGTATCGGTCGGCGTCGTTGTGTTGTTGGTAGCGGATACGCATTCGTGCGAGCTGGCGCGCCTCTTCGGCGCATTGCGTCCAACGTTGTTACAGCTTCCCGGCCATGCACCAAGCGAAAAGGGGTGAAGCCGGTAGTTTCTTGAACGGCAGTATTATACGCAAACGTAACATATGGGAGAACGTCGTCCCAGTTTTTGTGGTCGACGTCAACATACAAGGAAATCATATCAGCGATCGTTTTGTTTAGCGTTTCTGTGAGCCCATTCGTCTGGGGATGGTAAGCAGTGGCTTTGCGGTGAACTGTACCACTGAGATGCATATCTTCTGTGAGCTGCGCTGTAAATGCTGTGCCCCGGTCGGTTATAACCACTGTTGGAGCACCGTGGCAGAGTACGATGTCATGTACAAAGAGGGTCGCAATATCATTAGCAGTGCCTCGTGGGAGAGCTCGGGTTTCAATGTAACGTGTAAGGTAGTCTGTGGCAACAGCAATCCAACGGTTACCAGCTATCGACGTGGGGAATGGTCCAAGCAAATCTATGCCAACTTACTGAAAAAGGATCCGTGGAGGATCAACGGGATGGAAAAGTCCAGCGGGACGCACGGGTGGTGTGTTGCATCTCTGGCAGTCGCGGCATGTCTTCAAATATTGCTTTACGTCATGGCGAAGGTTAGGCCAGAAGTACTTTTGGCGTATGCGTGAAAATGTCCGTGCGAATCCCAAGTGGCCCGAAGATGGCTCGTCGTGAGAGACCCGCTAGATGTCGTCCCGTAGTGCGGACGGCACTACAAGGAGGCAGGTGGTTGCGGTCAAGTGAAAACCCAATTTGTAGAGGACGTCATCGTGGAGAAAATACGACGATAATGTTCGGACAAACATACGAGTCGGCTCTGGTAGACGGTTCTCAAGGTAGTCGATGAGAGGCCGGAGTTCTGAATCATCGCGCTGTTGCTTGCTGATGTCTGACACTGTGACAATGGAAAGAAATGCGTCCTCTTCATCAAGATCGAATGGCGATAGTTGAAGTGGAGCACGCGACAGGTAGTCGGCATCTGTGTGTTTACGCCCGGACTTGAACACTATCGTCATGTCATATTCTTGCAAGTGAAGACTCCAGCTTGCAAGACGGCCAGAGGGATCCTTCAGATTGGCGAGCCAGCACAATGAATGGTGATCTGTCACAACTCGAAACGATCGGCCGTACAAATATGGGTGGAACTTAGCAATTGAACACACAACAGCCAAGCATTCCTTCCCCATGGTGGAATAGTTCCTTTCAGCTGGAGACAAAGTGCGGCTTGCGTACCCAATGACGCGCTCGGCTCCATCTTGCCACTGTACGAAGACGGCACCAAGGCCAACGTTGCTGGCATCCGTGTGCAACTCGATGTCACTGTCTTCGTCAAAGTGTCCTAGAACTGGAGGTGTTTGCGGACGTTTCTGAAGTTCACAGAAGGCCTCTTGTTGGTCCTGCTTCCAGACAAACGGAACATTATTCTTTGTTAACCGCTGCAAAGGTTCGGCTATCCTTAAAAAGTTAGCCACGAAGTGTCTATAATATGCAGAAAGCCCTAGAAAACCCGGGCGCCTTCCTCTCTCGCGAGCGCGAGATTAAATTGCGGTTGTCGGCTGACCCTCGCACAGCGTACGGCGCAACCTAAACTTAAAATAAAAAAAAAAACGGATTCCGCTTAAGTGATTATGATGATGGTGCTGAGCTGACGGGGAAAAAAAAAAAACAAAAAAAAACAACAAAACAAAGCAAGTGCCGCTTTTTGGAATGTTTTGTCGGCCAAGGAAGAGCTGGCATGGCCTTGGAGACTGGAGGATAGCATGCGTGTACTAATCTTGAAGGCTATACAGGGGTCACTGGAAGCCAAGCCACCGGAAAATCCAACATGGCGGCCCCCAAGATCGGGTAGCGTGGCTCGGAGCGAGCGATTTAGTCCGGAAAATCGAACATTGCCACCTAGATTCGTCCGAAAAATCGGTCGCGAAAAATGCATTAGCTCTATGGGAATCCTGATGGTGCAACTATGAAGTCCGGATTATCCAACAAGTCCGAATTTTTGGAGTCCGAAAAATCCGTCGGCTATTGTATTCGAATGTTTGCCTATGCGTCCCATAGCGTAATTTGTGACGGCACGCTTGGAATCCCTTAGGATGTTTTTCGGTTTGAGAGTGAGTGCTAGCGCTATGGCCGCCTCCTCTGCTTCTAGGGTGGAGGGTGATTTAACGGATGCTGCAGTTCGGACGGTACCGTCTCTAGTCACCGCACAGATGATGTAATTTTGGGGGCCCTCTTTGGCCGCATCTACATAGACCACTTCTGTGTCATGTTTAAGTTTTTCGTCAAGTGCCTCGGCCCTTGCTTTGCCTCTATGATCATGTCTACCGGCCAGCATGTATTTGGGCAAGGGGCGCACCTCATGGGGCAAAGTGCTGGTATTCACGACTGAAATTGGTCACTAAAATTTGAAGAGTCCGTGACGACAGCTGCAAGATGCCGCGGGCTACACAAACCCGTCGAGCCAACAAGACTGACAGACTGCCTTCAGCGATTCCGAGATGGGGAGGATCGTCGTCTGTTTCCACAGTGATCAACGTAGTACTCTGTGGTGGCAAAGTAGCACAGTCGCCCGAAACGCGTAACGGGTGATAGTCGTCCAAATCAGTTGCACGTTTGCTGGAAAAAGTGACAAGCAACTCGCGAAGGTTTACGATTGCCCCGTACTCCCGAAGAAAGTCCATGCCAAGAATGACCTGTCTAGAGCACTCTGCCAGTATAATAAATGAAGTGACAAATGTGGCCACACGAATGCGTACCCTCGCAGTGCATTTGCCGATCGGCGTGAGAACATGACCGCCGGCTGTACAAAGCTTAGGTCCGGGCCACGGTGTCATCACATTGCGAAGTGCAGTAGCCAGTTGTCCGCTCAGAACAAAATAATCGGCACCAGTATCGACAAGAGTGGTTACCGGGTGGTTATCTACAGAAACGAGTATGTCGGCTGAAACAGGTTTACGGTTTTTGAACATAGGTACCGAAACTACGCAGTCGTCATTGTCGTCATCGTTGTCGTTGACGTCGTCGTCGGGGTGTCGCAGCGGAAGATCTTTAAAAGTGCGTTGGACAGCGGCCCCACCCCCCGAGGGTCGCTGTTCTTAGTTTCCCCAACTTGGGCTAGTGGGCCGGTTGCCCACAGAAGCGGAGAACGTAGTGTAGCAGCTAGGTGACGCCGATCGTCGAGGAGGTGGTGATCGTGACTGGCGCCTCTGTGGAGACGGAGATAGGCTCGTTGGCAGGGACTGTTCAAACGGTGGGAACTCCGCGTAAGGCGACGAATGTTGACTGGCCAGATATTGCTAAATTTCTCCCTCACGTGGGCGACGAGCGCCGGGGTGATATCCCTGGAGTCCTATTCGTCGGTAGTAGCAGGCACAGTACAAGTGGCCCGCTTCGCCACAGTGGAAGCAGAGTGGCTGATAGTCAGGTGTGCGCCACACGTCTGACTTTCGCGTATTGATTCGGGGGCTCGTGGACTCGTACATAGTTGTATGCGAAGCTTGACCCTGGAAGTGGCGCAGCGGTTCTTCAGAAGAAGGCAGGTTACGGTGGTTCACGGGCTGCGCAGGTAGCCTCACTGCGTACACATAAGTCAGTACAGGGGCGGCTTCAGGTCGGGTTTGCACGAATGGTTGTGCCGCCTGGCGGACTTCTTCGCAGACGATATCTGTGAGGGATGTTACGGTCGGCTGATATCGCACTCCCTGTAGTCAATCGAGCTCCTCCCGCATGACACTACACACAAGCTCTCGAAGCGCATCAGTGTCACAGGGCAACGAAAGAGAAGATGCTGATCCCAGGGTGATTTGGCGATCGTAGACCGAGGAGCGTTGCTGAAGGGCTCGCCCCATTGTTGTCGCCTCACTGACGAACTCAGCTACTGTAGCTGGAGGCCTTCGCATTAGTCCTGCAAACAACTGCTCTTTCACTGCTCGCATCAGCAGGCGGACCTTCTTCGCTTCTGTCATGCCTAAGTCAGCACGCTTGAAAAGCCACGACATCTCCTCTACAAACATGGCTACGCTTTCATTAGGCTTTTGAACCCTACTCTGAAGGGCTGGCTTTGCTCCCTCTTTTCTTGTGGGACTGCTGTACGTATCGCGTATCTGCCGTTGAAATTCTTGCGAGGTGGTGATAGATGGCTCGTGGTTAGCGAACCATGTTCGGGCACAGTCCTCTAGGGCGAAGTACACGTTCCTTAGCTTTTTCCGTTCATCCCAATCATTAACCTCGGCCACACGATCGAAGTCATCGAGCCAGTCTTCCACGTCCTCAAAAGGCTCACCATGGAACGATCACGGCCAGCGTGGCATGTGGAGAACCAGCAAAGCAGGAGGCTGTCCCGTACGTATGTCTCCTGTGTCTGCCTTGCGGTTGTGGTCGACATCCTCGGCAGATCTTGAAGGCCGTATTGCCAGGCCGCATAGACGCGTACCCAGCACCTCCATCAGTTTGTCACAAACGAAACCACAAAAGACTTAGGTCGACGCTATAGATCTTTTATAGAGCTATTCTGGCACCTTCGTCGTTGTCTTCTTCAATGAGCAACCCAACATGCCTAGCATGGAATTGCACAGAGTCGCTTTCAGTCGTGTCAAGGTCGTGTCAATTAGTTTCAGCTTTTAATTACATGGTTGCCATGATCATAAATGTTAGTGTCCATGTGCACTTCACTGAGTGACACTTATTATGCTTCATTCAGTGATATTTATATATTATGCCACGAAAATAAATGCTACTTCACTTGAAGTTAGCTAAGGAAACAAGTATGTAAAAATTGTAGTGGTCGAGTATTATCCTTACCGTAGTATGCCTTGCTGTTCGAGGTGTCGCTGGGCTATGCATAGGCAGTGCTGCCGAAGCGTCACCCTCAAGCGTGCTGGTAGGCCTTCGACTGGGAGACTGGACAAAATACATCAAGTGCAATGATGAGGGACTGTTTACTGCAACATAGCTTGAAATTGCTGACTGTGCAAACAAAATACCAGATGCACAGTTGAAGCTAAAGCCCAGGACTAATAGAGAGACCATCGGCTTGATTTAAAATTTAAGCACAATAACGACCACCAAGCAGGACATTGTTAGGGAGATCAGTGGCTGTGGTTATGTACTGTATTCCTTATCTACTGTCCCAAAAAATGATGTTGATCAAGCTTACCAGCACAGCTTGTATGTTATAAATTTTACTACAGTAGTAAATGTTGGAGCCTAGCAAGGGTGTTATTTATGCGTGCAATGAGAGGACATGGCTGAAGTATAATTCAGACAAGGAGTGTGTTTTCTTTATGCCAACGTTTTCCTTATGCAAAAAAAGCAGTTTTTCATCTTGCGTAACACTGCTTTGCTTCAGGTTGTTTTATTTTCCTTATCTTGTACTTACCCTACATCGACTAAAACGAGGTTATGATGTAGCATATATGGCTTTCATTCATGAGCACTTGCTTTTGCCAGTGTTTACAATGAAATTTGAACACACAACTCATGCAGTATGCTTGTCACCTGTGTCAAAAAGGGGCTGTAATGTAGCTAATGATAGGTTGATCAGTTCTATCTTTTTATTCATTCAGAGCATTACTATTAGATATCTTAAAATCGGTCGAAAACATCTTACAAAAAACTGTGTGACAAAGTCTCATGCATTTTGAAACTGCAATAATTACTTTAAAAGTGAAATCCAAAATATACATTACAGGGAAACACCAGATTTTTGACCAAGGCACACACATGAAAAAAGCAAACCCTGCGATCATTACCACAATCAAACATACCAGGACATGTTGGATTTCGGAAGGCTCATCAGCAATGTCTGAATCAGCGAAGGACGAGCTGGCAGTTGTAGCAGCACCCTCTGCTAGCACATCTGACGAGCCCTCGGAGATGTCCATGTCTGTTGTCGCTTCAGAGAGACCTGCCTGAATATAAGAAAAGCATACTTCAGGAATGGAGGGGGACATCTACCTCAGTCACGAAAAAGGCATGATCAAACTGGAAACATGCATTATGGCTGCATACTTACTGCCTCATCTTGATTCTGTGATGTTCCCGTGGATCAAGCTGCTTCACTTGAAGGTTGTCTCATAGCTGTAGCATCAACCTTTGCAAGCGTCTGCAGTTAAAGAATAACCCATCATATACTTTTAAGATCCAACAATAACATTTGCTGTGGAATGAATTCAAACAACCTTTGCAGAGTCATGCAAAAGGCCTGCATGATCTGTGCAGGCAGGCCCTACACACCACATCCCCTTGTGCAGAAAACTATGTTCGATCTAAAGTGCATTGTTTCAGAAAAGAAAAATCATAGACATAGCTGTAACACACACATAATGTAATGTAATGCCCCCTCTGTAATGCCTCCAGACCTTGAGGTTACTAATTAATGAATTAAAATAATGTTCACCCACATAATTTAAAGTACAACTGCGTAACTTCATCTCAACTGTCATTTGCCTGTTTAAAATTTGTTGACCAACACCATATCTTCTGGAAAAAAATTATATTTAACCTCAACATGGGAAGTACAACCTTGAGAGATTTCTTTATGCAAAAAAAAAAATTAATGCCATGATTGAACTATACACACAAGCAGAGTTGCTACGTGCATAATATTCTCTACTTATTAACTATTGCTAAAGTTAATATGTTACGTGAAGACTAATCTTTGCTGGTTTCTTCAATTATTTATAGTTTTATTACAATTTTAATTGTTTTCAGCTACAAGAAATACATACAAAATTCAGTCAATAATTTTTATAGCAGGAAATGCAATTGTTTAACAATAAATAGTTTCACTTTGTGGGCTTTTTAGGAGTGTATGCTAGCTGATAAAAATTTATTTCTCCTGAAAGTAATTTTAACACTTGTGGAATTTATGACAAAGTTGGAAAAAAATTACTGACTTGTATTGCACCATTGATTACACAGTGTGAAGGTCCAAGTAAAACACGGCAAATAGAGCATTCTATAGTATGCTTTGTTGCAACCTATCTAGAAAGCGTTAAGGCAGTGCTTTAGTTTAAATGAGAGTTTGTAATGACCTAGCATGCAATTGGAATACAATGGAAGTTGGAAAAAGTTTGCACAATTCCTTAAATATGAAGATGCAATCAGATCAGCCATATCCCAGGTATTATATTTAGCATTGAGTCATATATTTTGAAATGAGTCTAGCCCCAGTAATAAAATAAGTAAATATGAAAATTAGACTAATCAACTTTCTACACAACCAAATAGTCAGAAAATTGATTGTAAGTGCATGACTTGAATCCCTTTATCATGTAAAGGAGTTTCAATTTCAATTTATTAAATTGCAACAATGTTACAAACAAAATAAATCTAAACTTCTTGCATGAGGCCCATCCAGTGGGTTGAGCAGATTGCGCTGGGATCTACAGGTTCCTGCAGCTGTCTAGAGTACGCTCTAAAAAGTCTATGAATAAAGTTCTACCGAACCGAACCAAGACATAGAAAATTAGTACTGCAGGCAGACATGCAGTGTCACGTGCAACACAAACCTTAGTGGGGCCCGCAAGCGATGGTACTGCATTCACCATCAAGTGACCCTGGCCTTTGGTACCGCTCGCAAGATCACCATGGCCGAAGTGCTCCGAGCAAACAACGCTCCATTGTGATGGTGCCCACGCAGGTGAGCGGCACACGGCTAGGGCCCACTCTTCTCTCAGCTCACCCTGCCTTGGAAACCTATAGTGCATAATTTCAGTGTCAATGATCATTACTCGATCTGCACCAACATTTCAACTGAACAGAACAGAAAAGAGCAGTGCGACTCAGTTGCCGGCAATTATATATAGTACAGAACGAACACTTCCATTTCTCTTTCTAGTGTTGTCATCTATCGAGGGCAAATTTATTGTTTTCTTAAGTTTTATATCATAATGCACTTCTTTTTCAGACAACATCTCACTATTTCATCAGTTCATTCACACGAGCATGTATACATAGTCACTAGCAAATATTGCAGTTCTGTTTTCATAAATTAAAAAAATGTCACAGTTTCGCCCTAAGGGCGAAGCAATGAATGCGACAGCAACACAGCAATGTCATACGAAGTAAGGTGAGCGGCTTTGGTAGCAATATGAATTGTAGTAAACATGAGCTGATTAAGTAAGCAGGTGTGCTGCGGCGTAAGTAGACCGACATGAAGAGAGACTCGATGACCACGAGAAGGCGCGTGTGAAACAGTGGTGTTGATGAGAAGCGCTGCCCGTGGGCAGCGCGTGCGAAGGGACACACCTGTAGCGCTGCACTGCCGATCCGGGCAGCATTGCATGTGTAGCGTGCGTTGGAAAATGTGGCCCGACTATTACTAACTCTGGTGTGAGCGCGCACTAACAAACATGAATAGATCACACTGAATGACTGCAGACAACGACTGTCAAAACGCTGGCAGCAAGCGCATATACGCCGCAGCGGGCGAAGGTACGTGCGGTCTATCGCTTCAAAGGAAACTGAGCGGCGAATGCACAGCGCATAAAGGTCAGAGCCGTGTGGAGATAAGAGACGGTGCGAGCGAGCGACGAGCGCGGTTGTTGGCCGAGTAGAAATGCGCCCCCCCCCCCCCCCGCTTCCTCCGGCGCTCGCTTCCCACTTCCTTGCGTGCGCGTGGAAGATTGAGTGCGTTCGCTCTCCGTGACAGCGTGCGTCCCCTGCACGCTTCCGCTCGGGCATACGGCGCGCGGCGAAGATTTTATCTATACGGAACCTCACAGCGACGGCGACGGTGACGCCGACGGCAGAAATCCGGTGGAAGTGTCCATATAATTGCTATCGCAGTAAAATGTTCATTGAGCTTGCCTATGGAAGGACAGACCCTCACACCGATTTTCTGTTCGGTTAGGGCATCCTGGCACAACACACTTCATCATGCAGGTGCGCCTTGCTGACGGAATTTCTCGGCGGTCTGCTGAGAGGCCGAAGTCTTTGAGCAGAACGACAGCGCTGGCTGGGACCGTCTACCTTAACTATGGGCCGGCACGGCCCTAAATATGTTCGAAGTCCCCGGGTCGCCAGTGAATCCTTGGGCACAAGACGGGACGAATTTTCTTCCCGTGGGAAAGCAGTCGCTTCGGGCCTTGTACGCTCGCCTAATCGCCTACACATTTTTGCGGGGGCGAAAGGCATCATTGTTTCCCAGACGACGTCCCCAAACGCGACGAATCGTCGTCGGAAGGGCGGCTTGGTTGCCTTCACATGTTTACAGGGTGAAAGGTTTCCTCGTTTCCCTGAAACCGCCCCGAAACGCAACCAGTCGTCCCTCAGGTGGTCCTCCCGGAATGTTGGGCGCAATGCCGACGCCTTCGTTTGCAACAGCCTTGGCGCCTGTCTGCTAATTAAGCGGCGAGCTGCGTGGTGGTTCGGTGCGTTACAACGACGCGACTGCTTCACACGGATTCCTTCACATTCCTTCACTAACCTCGGCGCGCGTTTGCCACGCCTGCTATGTGCGCATATTTGACCCCTGCAAAGTGACCCGAGTAAAACCTACCGCTTGCCTATCACGTGAGGGCCTATTTCCCATCATCCTTTTCCTCTAAATTTTTTATGACTAGGCTTCAAGATTGTCACGTGACGCTCCCTCCTAGTTTTTTTCCTTCCTCCATGCCGTCGGAGTAGTAACCGCACAGAAGCACATTTTATTCTGAAGCGCATTTGTGCCGTCACTGTGGACGTCGCTTTGAGGTTCTGTGGAAAGTCCAAACACGGCAACATCGTCGCCGCACGCCGTACGCTGTGTGTAAAGCTTGCGGGGGTCAGCCGACTCAATCTAGCGTGCGAGAGAGAAGGGGAGAGGGGGCGGAAGCGCGCATCCGCGCTAGGTACGGTGGGGGAGGCGAGTAAGGGAGGCATTTACTTCGGTGGCGGCCGCCGTATCTTGAATGCGATCTGCGATGTGGAAAACGTGTGCGCCCGCGCGGGCTTATCTTCAAAGCGAACTGCAGACAAGGTCAATATCTTGCATTTCTTCGTCGAAGCACTCATTCTTGGAATGTCACACCAGGTACTGGATGCGTAGACGCGTGTCGTTTCGCACAAGCACGAAGCGTCAGAAACGAAGAGCGAGTGACACGATGGCGTCGTAGCGTCGTATAGCGTCACCTAGTGTCAGGTTAGTGAAGTGAAGCGCAGAGACTTGCGCAGTAAACAAAGAGTGGCGCTGCCAGCGCGTTGAAAAAAAAAACATTTTTTTTTCCTTCAGCAACATCAACAGAAAAATGGAGAGTGCCGTCTTGGCGGGCTCGGCCAGCTGCAGCAAGCGGCGGGATCAGGTTTGAATGAAGGAAGGGGGAAAGGTCACGCCCGCGGCAGCAAGATCGCCGGGTCGAGGCATGCAGGCCCGCCTCGCACACATGCACTCGTGCGCTCGCTTCGCATTCCGTCGCGGCGGAGAAGGTACTTCCGCTTGCTGCTCATGCAAAAATGACAAAATTTGGGGCGAAATCTCTACGTTGTCGGCGGGGAACATTCGTTATTTCGAGAGCGTCTCCCACAGCCACTTTGTTACGTAGAGGTCTCAAATACATGTGCTCCTATGGAGTAACGGCGGGGAATAGAAAAACTTCGTTATATCCAAGAATTCGTTATATGGAGGTTCGTTATAAGCAGGTTTAACTGTAGTTTCATGCACCATAATATGTTGTTTTTTATAATTATGCCTCTTGATATAGGCATTTGTTTATTGTCTCTTACCATTGTACGGTACTTTGCACATTCTTTTGTTTTCCTTCTATGTTGGTAATCTTGCTGCTTTAAAGTTTAACCCATGCTTTGTGTACATTTTTTTTTTAAATTCGAACCGAGGGTCCCACTGCAGTCTTTGACTTTGGGACCCTCATCTGTATACTAAGTTTTTACATAATCAATGTATTGAATGAATAATAAACTGAAACTCAAACCTGCATGCCAAATTTAATCAATTTACTCCCATAAATAAAAAAAAGTTTTCATTGCCACGTCCCCCTTAAATACATGGTTGAAAGTTTAGTTGCAAGTCAGCATCTGTGGATGCTTCCAACTGTCTTCTCTCTCTTTTACGCTGCTATACAAGCATTCCGTTTTCTACAAAAAAACCAAACAGTCCAGTCTGGCTATCACTGACCAATTCACAAGCTAGAGGGCAGGTTTGCAAACAGATTGTGGGTATACTAAACCTATATTCTTGTGTTATCCAGACCTAACTGGCTTTCTCTATGCACTAATGTTTCCGAACTCTATATGCATCAGCACGCTTTAAATGTGCCGCATAGACGCATTGATATATACGTGGTTTTGCATACACTAATGCAAGATGCAATTTTCACCCTACTACTTCAACTGCCTCATTTTTACATGCTTCTTTTTTTAAAATATGCATGTGTGCAAATAATTTCAAGTTGATATACGTTCTGGAAAACCTGAAATTTTTTTACCTTATACCATATGTACTACAGCGTCTCTGTATGGATCCTGCTGAAATGCACTTAACTCCTTTGCCTGCTTTGAGGCATTGTCGCAAGGTCCAAAATGGAGGCAAATTCCTCTTCGCTGCTATTTTGTCCATAAAGGTACTGTGACCTGCTTGCAACAATATTAAAATTAAAAGCTTGCCCCAAGTTCAGAAAGTTTCAGATGCAGTTGCTGCAAATGCTGTTCACAGCAAGATATGGACAGTAAGAGAACTATTGCAGTCCTGACGTTGCTGAAGTTTACTGCAAAGCTATTCTATGGCACTTACGGAAGTCACTGCCCCATGAACAGCCTTGGCAGATTGTCTTTGCACTACTTCAATATACCCAGACTTGCAACCAGAAAGGTCACTGTGGGCACTGCTAGTGTGAAGCAAAACACAGGAGGAGAGCATGAAAGGCAATCACACTTCTGCCGGAACTGATGGTGACATGTTTCCACCTACTTTCTCACTCAGCTCGTCACTTCCTATTTGCTTCTGGCACTCACATGGACACAGCTGTTAAGATGTTTGTGTATTCTAGAGCTCAGACTGCAACAGTAAGAGAAAAATGGTGAAATCACTCCCTACCAACATCCTCAACTTTTCGATTTACTTTTGTTCAATTTAAGCAACCATTTCAGCTTCTCTTTTCTGCTACTTATACTTCAATAATATCAATAAAAGTTCCTAATAGGTCACTGAAATGTATACCTGTGGAAAAGATGTTGCTTCTTAAACAGTAACGACCACATCTGCTTAATGTCCTTGGCCGAGTGTACTGGCTCTGAAAAAGTTATAAAGGCTCTGATCAAAGTCTAGCACTCTCTCACTGCCTTCCTCTAGAGGGGGATGTCCTCATCACATGGTACTTTCGATGCTTGCATAGCCAAAAGTTTTTTTTGACGACTCTAGCTCAAGAGGCGTTAATGCGACAGTAGCAGGCTGCCAATCAATGCAGCCACATGAAGAATTTGTTTGTTTTCTTGTCTGTGCACTACCAGAGAGTGCTTCTGCGAGATGCTTACAGCCTCCGCGGGTGTTCTCAATCCTTGGTTCAATCTTGTAGGCGAGGCCCACCGAGGAAACAGAATTTGAGCTGGAGTAAGGGTCAGCAAGTGACTGTGGGAACTTGCTGACAGCATAGTTTGCGATGTTCCCGATTCCTTTTGCAGAAGATCGGTCTTCCACTTCTCGGCATGCAGCTGCTATCATTCTGACTATTTCCTGTTTTTGTGGCAGCTGAAGACATGCACCTTTGTCTAAGGCATCCAACACATCCTGGCTAAGGCTTTTCAAGTAACACTCACCATCACACTGAACTAGCTTTCATGCAATTACACTATAGCTCACATTGGCATTCCCTCTGGCCCTCAATTCGCCATTCAGATTTGAATGGAGTTCACTCACGTTCACTTATAAATCTTTCTCATCACCGCCTCTTCCTCATGCTGGCAGCTAAACTCACTGCCACTGGATCTCGACTCATATTTACTATTGTTGACACTTGTTCAAACTTGTGCCTACCCATGCACACTTAGTACTCCCGCTCACATTCACAGGAGATCCACCACATTCATGTAAACATCCACTATAGATTCCAAGGCATATTAAGAGAACACACATGTAAAGATGCACCAAGTCGAACACATAAATGCAGAAGGAGTCAAAGCGACGCCTTAAGTGAAATGCGAAATTAATTTATTCACAAAGGGTACTCATTAAAAACCTTTCTGCATTGATTTGGCATGAAAAGCTTTATTATTAACAGTTGAAGTGAACGCCAAAAATTGTGGTTTTAAATTTGTGCCCCCTTGTGGTTACGATCACGTGTGCCTGTCGTCACAGATTCTTGAGTAATTTCGTGTACTTTGGCCACATATGAGCATAAAAGAGCCCAGTTTTTTACAGCTCGACATTCTGGGTGTTTTCAATGGCAATGTTTCGAAGGCAGGATTCTATACTGATCAACAGCTTGGTGGATCCCTACGAACCAACTGCAGATGGTGACTTAAGCACGATGCAGTGGCGCAGATGGCTGTAGCAATAGCCGACTGGGGCTATTTTAGGCACCCCCCGAAAAGGCATGTAAAGAAAACAGTTCTGAAGTTTTTCCTAATTTCTTGCAGATCCTAAAGCAACTCCTGGGTCACGGACCCGAGCACATGGGGGTTGGACCCTCCCGCGTGTAGCCGTGCGCGGCTTAGCCATGTCTGGGGAAAGGGGGATCCTGGGGGTTGAGCCGATGCTGGGTGTTCGGACCTTTAAGGCCCCCTGGCGGAAGCAACACACCTCTTCGGCCTCTGCTTCACATAGACGGCACCCTCTGACTGACCCACCCGGGGGAAATCGGCAGTCGCCCTTTCCTGTCCTCCTCCTCTATCTTCGCCTTTCTCTCTGACTTTCAATCTTTCCTGTCTCCTACTCGCTTCCTTTTACTTCTGATTTTCTGGGCGGCAAGGGTTAACCTTGTGTGGGTAGCCAACCTTGGGTATTCCATATTTGGTTATAGTAGTGACGTACAGCTGGCGTCTGCAGGTCTTGTGTTCACAGGCCCTGCAGCGTCCCCTTGATGGGCTCCATGGTGGGTGGCTGGCGTTGCTGCCGAAAACACAGATATTCTTATGGCTAGCCCTTTTCCACCACTCCCTGATCGCCGTCAAAAAAGAGGGCGCACCGAAGATGTATTCCAGTTCTTTGGACGTCAAAGACAAGATTTCCCACGATTTCATGTCATCCACTCAGAAAAACCAGAAAAGCAAGTTCGAACAATCTCCCCTTTTCTTGTTTCGAAATCTCTAACTCAGGCTCTAGGACCAGGTTATAAGGCATCGAGGATGGCAAGTGGTGATCTCCTCTTGGAGCTCCATGATCGCAAACAATATGAAAAGCTGCCGAATCTAGTGTCCTTTGGGGACGTCCAAGTAACAGCAACTCAGCACCGTACTATGAACACCACCCGCGGAGTTGTTTCAGACGAAGATTTGATGGAGCTGACTGAGGCTGAACTCTTGGAGGGCTTCAGTGAGCAGAATGTCATCAATGTTAAACGGATTAAGATGAGACGAGACGGCAAGGAAATTCAGACTAAGCACCTTGTGCTCACTTTTGGTTCATGTGATCTGCCCGACTCCATCGAGGCCGGGTACATCAAACTTTGTGTTAGACCCATACGTGCCAAATCCCCTCAGATGTTTCAAATGCCAGCGATTCGGCCACAGTTCGCAAAACTGCTGAGGCCGCCAAACTTGTGCGAAATGCAGTGCACACGAACACACTTCTGAATCTTGTGAAAACTCTCTCCACTGTGTAAACTGTGATGGGGAACATGCCGCATACTCGCGGTCCTGCCCATCCTGGAAAAAAGAAAAGGAAATTGTTACAAATAAAGTCAAACAAAACATTTTGTTTAAAGAGGCACGAAGGCAGGTGTCCTACCTGCCAAAAACCAGCTTTGCCGAAGTGGTGCGTCAGGGGGCTGCGCCACAATGGCTTTCGGCGGCTGTCTGGCACACGCGTAGTGAGCCAGCAGTGACGCCATCCGCCCCCTCGGCGGCTGCAGCTAGTGCTGCTCCGCCGTCTCAGAAAAAGGGGCCATCGACCTCCAGGCTGGTGGCCTCAAGGGTCTCGTCCCTCGAGACGAGGCCTTCAACACGAACAAACCGCTCTCAAGAGCGGGTGTCCAGCGCGCCGCAAGAGCCGATGGACACATCTTCTAGCCAGACGGCGCAGCCAGCGCCTAAGGAGCGGCGAGAATCTCTCGACCGCTCCAAAAAAGAGAAACCCCGCATTACAGGGCCTCTAAAGGGTTCTGTAAGCTAACTTTCTTGTCCTAAACACACAGCACAACACTCCTTTTAATATGGGCACTCAAATAGTTCACTGGAACGTCAGAGGCCTCCTCCAAAATCTTGACGACGTTAAAGAACTCCTCCGCAAGTTTAGTCCCAGGGTGCTGTGTGTTCAGGAAACACACCTCAAACATACACAAACAAATTTCCTCACACAGTATGCTATTTTTCGCAAAGACCGCGATGACACTGTTTTGTCATCCTGTGGTGTTGCTATCATAGTTGACAGAGGTTTTGCCTGTCGGGAAATAAAACTTCGTACGCCCCTGGAGGCAGTTGCTATCCAAGGGGTGCTGTTTGACAAGCTAGTCACTATCAGCTCTATATACATCCCTCCAAATTATCAAATTAATAAAACCAAATTTCAAAACTACATAGATGAACTTCCGGCTCCATACATAGTTGTCGGAGATTTAAACGCACATAACTCATTGTGGGGAGACTCGTTGCGATGCGAGAGGTCGCCTAATCGAAAACTTTCTCTTTTCCTCAGGAGCATGTATACTTAATAAGAAAGAGCCAACATACTACAGTGTGGCACATAATACATACTCCTCCATAGATTTAACTATAGTATCGAGCACACTAATGCCGTACCTAGAGTGGTCCGTTCTCAAGAACCCTTTTGGGAGCGACCACTTCCCTATTATATTAAACTTAACTAAACCACACACATTCATTCATTCATTCATTCAACTCCTGGGGGTGGACATCTTTTTTTAGGTAGTAAATATCTGAACCAAGAACAAAAATATATTTGAGACACCTGTATTTCCGTTTATACGTGAACACCCTCAATCGATTCCTGTCCCAAGATCTGCTGGTCAGAAACAGTTTCATTTATATTAGTACTGAAATGCTAGACAGTGCAAGTATCTTGCATAATAATTTTTCAATCGAGCACACAGTCTTTCTCTATTCCTGAGCGTGCGCAAGTCTTTCAAATTAATAAGGTTGTCTTTCTATGACAAAGATTGTGTATTGAGGGCAAACCAAAAGTGCGACACAGGGCCGAACATCTGTACTGAGAGTTATTGTCAATTATTGACGATTTCTCTGCAGGACATCTGTAAAAAGGAGTGTCTCACGACCCAATTAGGCAGTTCCTCGAACCTCTCTAGAATGCAGAAGCACAGACCATCAGATCCTCGAACAACAACATGCAAGCGAGTGGCCACAGATGCCATATGCATTTTCTACTGGAGTGCCAGCGATGTAATCGACAACACGCGTCGGGTGCGCCGCTGCTCATGGCGTGATAGACCCACGCACGAAAGGCATTCGCCGGGTCGTCTTCGCAGTGGCAATTCCAGCGAGATATCTAAATGCGTGTCAGCTGGCGGGCGGCAATGAGTGGTGTTTCTGTCAAAGTAACGCAGCCTTACCAGCGCCTCGTTTGCTGCCAGCGTTGGAAATGATGTACAATGCCCTAACAAAAGATAATCGTGCTGTGATAACCGCCGCTTACTTGCGAATTTCTTTCCAGCATTAGTCGAATGCATCCTGAGCAGCGGAGTGTAATCTAACGCTGGTGTGCCAGTGTAGGGCGCAGTGATACAATCTCGACCGGGTGAGGTGGGTTGCCACTGCAAGAATTAGGAGATGGCGATGAAGGCGGGCATTGTGATTATGAAAAATAGAAAAGGCTGTATTCAGTTCATTGGTACATGGTTTTGACTCTATCCGAGTCTCGAGCGGTTCTGCCTAACACGGGGGCCAGGACGGCCTTAAATAACCCCTCGTGGTCTTGTGGCAGCCGATGTCTCTTTCGGGGAACTTGTGTCAAAAGTGTCAGTCGTTTGTCAGGTTGTTAAGTTGACGACCTCTTCCCCCTCGGGTCATCTCCTTTGGTTGCTCGCATTTCTGTCTGCTCTGGCCGTAGAGGGGCGAGCGACGCTTTCCTGGGATGAAGTGGATTATCTCATCACGGGAAAAGCGCTCGGGCCTGTTTCCCACATTTGAGAGGTAGAGTTTCCAGGAAGATCCCAACCGCCTTTTGGGGATGAAGATAATTGGTCCGACACGGGAACGTGCGAGAGTTTGGTTTCCCACAACTGAGATGCAGAGTTCCAAGCCAATCATAACAGCCCGTCCGCCGCCACAGGAGGTCTCGAAGGGGTTGCAGCATCCAAGCACCTCAACGATACGGGTAGACCCCGTGCCTCTGCTTCGTTTCGCCGTTCGTTTCAAGGTAGCCCAAGTGACACCTTCTGGAAATAGACCATACCAGGCCCAAGGCACAACAAACAGAGAGCACCCAACTAACCATGAGAGCTGCCAGGTTCACACGTCCCCATAAAACATCAGCCCTCGATCGTGATTCCCAAGAAATTAACAAAAGGAGAAAACTAGACTCCAACGCGTATTTTAACCAAGCTAATGCCGAGCGTTTTTGTTTCTCTTGCCCGAGAAAGCCATGCTTACTGAGAGTTTGAGAGAACACATTGAAAATTATCAAAGGGATAAATGCTGCGCAGCGAGTTACTCGTTTGGTCAGTGCTACCTGTCAGTACCAGCACTTGTAATGCAAAACGTACTGGGCTCTGATGACCGCTTCCACTCCAAATTAAGCTGATTCATGAAGTGGCATTTAAAGCCAGAAAACAAAAAGCCATACTCCATCTGCGCCCAACACTGTGAAAGAAAATTGCGTCTCCGAACGCACTTCAGCGAATCGAAATTCTACCATGGTAACCGATAAACACACCCACTGTGTAAGCATTGAATTACTCAAAATGTTTTCTTTTTCTACAAACCTCCAAAGTCAATGCCTATCTACAAAATCAAGGCGTCCACAAGCCACCGCCGTCGCAAAACCTGCTTCGCAGTTTTATTCGCATAACTGGCTCGCACAACAATCATTACGACAAAACACCGAGACTAATGCGAAACCTTAGAATTTAAAAGAAATAAGTTCTTAATAAGTAACAAAGGAAAAAAATGCAACGCACTGTATTTACAAATTTACAATTGAGAACCTTATGGATGCGCCCAATTCAGCAATTGCTTCCTCATCATGTGCACTCGACTAGGTCGTAACTTGAAAGCCATTGGGCCTTGCCAAGGGCAACAAAGGGCGCCAGACATACACAGCCCGCTCCAGTCACCTGTCAGTTTGTGTGGCCGCAGCTTTCTATGTCGTCTCGGAGAGGGAGGCCGTAAACGCGAGAAGAATCGCCATTCTTCATTTATCCTCACTCTCACTGCGCATTCCCCCTCATTGACAGTTTGATTGGCCCTGTGTGTGCGTGCATACCTCAGCCAGGTTGACCCTTTCAGCTGCATTCTTACTCGCGGAGAGGCACGCTATTCTATTGCCATCCCCCTTTGGCGACGTCTCCGTTTTCTCAACCACCATAACGAGCCCTTTGAAGTTCTACGTGATGGCCGGTTCCCTTGGCTTACAGGCTGTGGTGTGGCGTCTTTCTCGAATTTGCACTGCGCTAAATACTTCGCTCGTTTGCACCATCTGCAAAATTTTTGCCTCGCCAGGCGGTCACCGAATGTGCCTCTGCAATCCCCGAGCGTCGGCTTCCTGCCCTCCTTGGCCGCCATGGCATTCTCCTCTCCTTTGGATGATTCCGGAACGTTGCTCAAATGCGGAGGTACAAGGGAGTTTTTCAGCGCCTCCTTGACCTTTTTAGGGCTGCTGAAACAAACCATATCTCCGCAAGGAACGTGCTCCGGAAGAGTCACTGTTTCCACTTCCGTGGCGTGATCGTTTTCTTCTACCGCGATTTCCTGAGCCTTCGGACGTGGAATAGGTTGGACCGTAGGGCTGCCAAAACTCAGGCCCTTTTTCTTTAACAGCATCTCCGAGCAGTTTGAAAATAAGTAAGGGTATCATTTGGACAGATTCTGCGATACCGCGGCTTCAGTCAGCAATAGTCCGAACGGCCCCTCAATCTTTACGCTGGCTATGGGCAAGCAAACACTATGCTCCTCAACTACCTACCGGATCCACGCATGTTTACCGGTGAAACGCTCAGGTTGCACATACGCAGGGCGGACGATATCCATTGTTGCAGCCGAGTCCCTAAGTACCTGTCATGAGTAAGACGCCGGCGGCGCCATAAAAGAAGACAAGGACGATGTGAGCGGAGCGTTCTGAACGGCGCGAGCGCGCGAGGCGCGTGACCCGAGGCGTGATCGAGGGATGAACGGCGTTGTCTGAGGATTATCGACGTGGCTCCGGGCCAGGAAGGTCGCATCGCCAGCTCCGCACTGGCGACGGGAGACTTGGGGGTCTGGCCGAGTCCGTGACGTTGGCCGTCCATGGTGTGGCCGTCGACCTCGGCAAGTTCGAGTGAGGCTCCTGGACCGGCTGCAGCCTCTCACGGCAGGACCGGGCACCCCAGAAAGGACCCCTCTTCCAAGGCAGACCGGCACGCTCGATGATCCCCGGAACGCCACGTCGGCACTCGGGAAAGGAGCGAGACGGAAGCAGCGGCCGAGGACGTCGCTAGGCCTAACCCGTCACCTCTCCCGGCCACGTCAGCAACAGCGACCGGGTTACCCAGGCTTCCGAGACGAGCCAGTTGAAGGACCGACTTCTATGCAGCAACGTTGATGCGAAGATCGGCGAAACGGCCACATGGAAAAGGATGCTACGAGATTCCGGCCGGAAAGATACGAGCAACCCCATCGACGAACTTTGTAAGAACGACTTTCTTGTATCGTCGCTACAGTAGGCCAGTGATGCCAGACTTTGGTGTAAGAAGGGCCTAGGACTAACGGAGGCGAAGTTAAGGATATTTATTGATTCATTAGGTTGTACATTTGTTGGCATTTATTTATTCATTGTGTTTTAGTTCAGTGTGTAGCTTGATTTTCGGTTTGAGGCTTTTTGGTTTTGAGTTCGCGTGTAAATAACATGTTTGCTGTGTCGCCATGCGTCTTCCCTCTCCATCTCTCATAACACCCGCACGCCTCCGAGATCGGTGACGCAAAACACATCACAGTACCCTACATGGCGTTCCGTTCACTGCTAGGTCGTGAAGGTAGGGTTGTAAGAGCGTCAAGTTGTCGTCATCGCCATTGACGAAAGAAAAAACAATCCTAGGTTTCCGACAGCCGATCGCCAGATGTCCAGGCTCCTGACAACGGAAACAGACGACCAATTTTCTAGCCTCAAACGCCATTTTTTTTTCTTTTTGTCTTTCACTACGGCGTTATTCTGTCCTGAATTAACGGTCGGCACGTCTTTTGTGCCACCTCCAGCTTTCTCGTTGAGAAAGAGGCGGCCGTTTTCCTCTTTTCTGCATTTAGTGAACGGCCTAACGTGTTTTCTCGGATTGGCGACGTGCGGCGAATTCATCTGCTAGCACGGCAGCCCGTTCTAAGTCTTTTTTGCCTGACCTATCTTGAATCCGCAGGCGGATCTCTTCGCTCAAGGACCCGTAGAACTGCTCCATGCAGATTAGTTCAACAACCTTGTCGCGACAACCGAACACGTCTTCCCCTTTTAGCCACTTAATTAAATTGGCTTTCAGTTTATAAGTGAAATCTTGATAAGACTCGCCCGGTGTTCTACCAGCCTCCCGAAAGCGACGGCGGAAAGCCTCCGCTGAGAGCCGATATTTCCTTAGCAACGCAGCTTTCACTTTTTGATAGTCCTCTGACTCGTCATTTGTTAGCCTTGTAATTATTTCGGTTCCTTTGCCAGGAAGAACGGTCGGAATCTGTTGTGGCCAACTTTGTAGTGCCAACCCGTTTCTCTCGCAGGTTCGTTCAAAAGTAACGAGAAACAAACCCCTGTCATCCTTTACCTTGTACGTCGGCATGAGATCCCTTATTTTTAATCCTGCTTCATCTGAACGTATTTCGTCCATTGAGAGGTTATTTGCCGATTGCCTGGCCAGATCCCGCTGTATGTCTAGTTTTTTTAGCTTTATTTCGTGAGCTCTCTGTTCCTCTCATTCCTTTCTTTCTCCTGCTTCCTTTTGATCAGCTCTTTGCCTTTCTTTCTCAACTCTTTCCCTTTCATCTGCTGCGCTTTGTTCAGCTTTCTCAGCTCGTTTCTCTATCTCTTCCCATGCTTCTGAAATTTTGTACTCAAGAGCCCCGCACTTCTCAATCGCCTCAATAAGCTGCAGCTTTCTCTGACTTTTCCCAACCTCAATTACCAGCTCTTCGCAAAGTAATAACAACTCTGGCTTTCTATGTTTGCTTAAATCTATAGTCAATCATGAACGAGGACTTTATTACTCTGCTATGACATGAGGAAGCTTTCAAAAGGAGCCAGCACGTACAGAAACTAATTCGCCCGTTTTAGAAAACACATGAGCTAAAACCTGGCAAATTCTCAAAGAAAGTCAAGCACTCACCATTCTGCTGAAGCCAGGACGAAGGGTGGAGTATCCTATTGCTGCCAACCAGCTGATACAACCTTGACAGGGTGAGGTGGGTCGTCACCGCCAGAATCAGGAGATGGCAATGAAGGCGGGCACCGTGATGATGAAAAATATAAAAGACTATTCATTTTATTGGCGCATGGTTTTGACGCTATCCGAGACTAGAGCGGTTCTGCCTAACACGGGGGCCAGGACGGCCTTAAATAACCCCTTGTGGTCTTGGGATAGCCGATGTCTCCTTCGGGAAACTTGTGTCAAAAGTGTCAGTCCTTTGTCAGGTTGTCAACTTGACAACCTCTTCCCTCTCGGGTCCTCTCCTTTGGTTGCTCGCATTTCCGTTTGATCTGGCCGTAGAGGGGCGACGCTTTCCAGGGATGAAGTGGATTATCTCGTCATGGGAAAAGCGCTCGGTCCTGTTTCCCACATTTGAGAGGTAGAGTTTCCAGGAAGATCCCAACCGCCTTTTGGGGATGAAGATAATTGGTCCGACATGGGAACGTGCGCGAGTTTGGTTTCTCACAACTGAGATGCAGAGTTCCAAGCCTATCATAACAGTGGGTGGCATCTCTGGATGCGCTTTGTGAAGTATACGCAGGAGGCATGAGCACACCATCAATGCCGATACAAACTCATGCAATGACAATCGATTCAAATCACCACCGCACGGGCACATCAACTACATATATCGGCTCTGTGAGCGGCTAGACAAAGTGATAAGCAAGCATCGGCTGGCAATTCGGTGACAAATTTTAAATTACTAGGGGCAATAGAGCAAGCTACGCCGTTCAGTTGCATGCCTAGAAAGAATGGCGACGGCTGAACGTCACAATAGCACTCGCATGAGGTCTAGAATAACCTATTGCAAGGAAGCGTACCAGGCGCACAAGCGGGCGGTGGATCAGTGATTCGTAGATGAACAGCTTTCTGACACAATAATGAATTCAAGTTTATTCGAACTTACCGTGCAATCCTTTGACAGGAGCCGGAGAATCCACAACCCTGCATGCTTGAACCTTGAAGCAGCGAAGAACGCGGGAAATGAAACTCGGGACGAAGCCGCTGCCTACAAAAAAACAAGAAACATCATCCCCATTCAAGATTTTTAATTATGAATGGGCAGAAAATGTTGTGCTTCGCATACCTAGAATAGATGAGCAGTAGCTATGTCTCCATTCAAATACAGATATTGGGAGAAACGCTCCCAGCATGTTGAGCAAGTGGCCCGCCAATCCTTGGTCACTTTATTACAAGATTCTAAAATACAACTAAAACTTGATATAATGAACTTCAATAGGATAAAATTCTCGATATCATGAAGTATTTAACTTTTTATAACTGCTTGTCCATACACAATGCGTTTTGAACCTCAATAAAACGAGGTGTGCTTATGCACGATTTCAATATAACGAAATTTCACTGGCACCACGAAGGAATACGGAGACAATAAATGGAAACTTCTGCGGATGCAGATGGCCAAATGCAAGCGGCCACATTGTGAATGCTCCTCTCAAATTGTGTGCGACCAAAAGCTACGGCCGAAGAGCACTGTCATGTTCGGTATAAAGTCCAAGCTCAATATGATCTTATCGCACCCCGCGCACTTCATGCTTTAGGTGCAAGTCTTGCGAGGGTGAGCTGAGAAGAATGGTGGCTTGGTGAGCATCACCTTCCCATGTGAGCAAGGAGAGAGGGGATACGGAGGGGAGCGAGCTTGAGGTAACGTGATCAAGTGCATACTGAAGGAAGGGGGGGAGGAAGCGGGGGCCTGGTTGGCCATTGTCTCCTTTTCTAGCGCAGCCATGACTGTCAACGCAGCTGAGCACATATGCAGCCCACGCACCCTTTTTGAGATCTAATCTGCGACATGTGCACGCCGAGATGATGTGGAACCATGTGCGCTGTTTTCCCACACATTTAGTACTGGAGGTTGCAAAACCTCGAGTTTCAGAGACGCGTTGAAGCGAGAGGAAGACGAAGCACTAGCCCCCCCCCCCCCACCCACCCTGCTGGCGTTTTGTGTGAAAGCGTCGTATTACTGCGGGTGACACTATCATCCACGGGGGCGGAGTAGGCGCGAAAGCGTCGGTGGCTTTGCTTCATACTGCCAATGTGAAGATGTCCTCCACAAAGCATGAAACTGTATCTTTCGTTGCCGATTCAAATTTAACAAAATTAAACTTCCTCAATGTTACATAACAATTCTGGCCCAAGCACAAAGAAGAACAGTGTTGTCCCCCATATTGAGAATTAGCAAAAATTATAAACCACAGACTGTGCAGACAAGCATTGTGACATTCTTTTTTTTTTCCCACAATCACAGCAGTACACAGTGGCTCCATGTCTCAGTGCACAAAGCCGCACGCCCACAAGCCTCATCATGGTCACCATTTTATCATCATCATCACCACCATTCTATTCACACTGGTCATACAGAAAGAACCTAGAAAGTAATCAAATTTGGGACCATTAAGATTACACATTTGTCATGCACCTTCTTTCAGCCCCCATACCAATTCTAATGCATGCGTTTACTACTAGTTTGTGTTCTGCACTTTAGGGCATTCTCTAGCAGCAGACCTGAAAAGCTTGACAAGTAGAAACTTGCAAGCTGCCGCTTCACACAAGGTTCCTGCGCATAAGAAAGTGCAAACGGTCAAAGGCAGCCAGTTGCACGTCAACTTGGCACAGAAGGCTACTAATGAGCGGCAGCTGGTGACAGAAATGGTTGCTCACATGCCCCCTCACATAAAGGTGTTGAAGCGATCTCCAATGCCAAAAGTCTCAAACAAACAGACGGTACTGGACTGTGTAAAGAAAACCGAGGTGTGCAAACTGTTGCAATAATATTTTGAATGTTGGCATGATACGTCTTCAGTGTTGGACTGAGTGATTGGCTCTCTGATTAACCTTCCGATTGATCAACTTATTATTTAAAGGTACAGTGAAATGTAATACAAAACTAGTGTAGACTGCAAGATTACTCTTTTGAAGTTCTCTGCTTTAGTTCAAATAAAAAAATTTTAAAAAACATGGCCATAAGTGAAGAAAATAAAGGCCGAACATTCCTCTTGGCATTTCGCATAGAAACTGCGGCACTGATGTAGTCCACAACGAGAAAGTCTATAGAGGTTGCCAAGAGTATTTGTTCAGATCCACATACAATGCAATATGTTCTTCTTTGTTACAAAAAGCCTTTTTCTCAAGAAACCAAATAAAAACTGCAAAGAACTAGTAATAAAAGAGTTCAGTGAACAACCCCAAGCGCACGCTCGTCCAGAGCACGAAATCATGCTCAGAAGCGAATTTGTGCCATCTACACAGGAGCAGAAGGACATGCTCTAGGCACAGCAGGCTTCTTAACAATGTTCATTTTTTCTAGAAACATGCATTTAGGTAAATGAGCATAAAGCTTGCAAAAGGTGGCATACGGACAATGGGCCTTACATTTTGGGAGATCAAGATCGTATCAAATTCCCTTTGGTGTCCTTTTAAACAAATGCAGACTACACCAACAGGTGCTTAAGCATTTATTAATGTGGTATCCTGTGCTGCATGCAAGTCAAACTTCTTATTACAAGACATGGAACAGAATGTGTGCCTGCAAGTGCAATCAGTATCTCAGTGTACGCAGTAGCTATATAAGAGTTTAGCTTGCTCTACTCTTTTTGCACTTAATATCACCTTTGCAACATTTTGCTACCATAAAATTATTGAACCTTATCAAAACACATTATTTATACTTTTAGAGCTTGACTTACACAGACTCCTTTAATTTCTTTGTATACGACTCCTTTGATGACAATGGGTGAAGATTTGTCCTTGGGATCGGTATGCTCAAGCCTCCATCCCTACTGCCTGCAATGAGCACAACGTAAGCTTTAAATCTTACTTGGCTGCAGAGAAAAAAATGTGGAACAATCCTTTCAGTAAACCATCTCCTCTAAGAAAGATTCACACATAGCACTCGACTACCGTAAGATTCCAAGCAAGGCCCCCTCCAAACAAGTAGAAATTGCCAGCAAAGTGGGAGGGGGGGGGGGAGGCTATCCTGGCATGGGTCCAAAATTCAAGATGGCGATGACAAAGGTTTCCCACCAGAAGAAAGAAAAAAGAAAAAGCGTAGTTGGCATGGATTTCACATTTCATTTAACATGCACTTTATTAAGCTTAAGTACGTGAAGGTACATGCCATTCGCGAAGAAGGCACGTGAATACGTTTCCTGTACGATCAATGTCTCACATCCGGGAGAGTGCTGGCGGAAAGTAAATTTATTACAACCCAAGATACTTTTCCTCTAAAAATCCAACAATTAAAGTGCTGCTGGCGGATCCAGGAGGAAAAATGGTCTAGGTGAAGCAGGCTTCTTAACAATGTTCATTTTTTCTAGAAACATGCATTTAGGTAAATGACCATAAAGCTAGCAAAAGGTGGCATACAGACATTTTCGGAGATTAAGATAGTATGAAATTCCCTTTGGTGTCCTTTTAAGCAAATGTAGACTACACCAACAGGTGCTTAAGCATTTATTAATGTGATATCCTGTGCTGCATGCCAGAATTCTTATTACAAGACACAGAACTGAATGTGTGTCTGCAAATTCAATCAGTATCTCAGTGTATGCAGTAGCTATATAATAGCTTAGCTTGCTCTACTCTTTTTGCATTTAATATCACCTTTGCAGCATTTTGCTACCATTATATTGTTGAAACTTATTAAAACAGAGCAAAACTAGTGCACGCTTGCGCACGTTTCCAAGGAACTCATAAGAGTGCATACGCACACATGGGAAGTATGACAATGCACGAACCTAGTCGCACAATCACTGTGACAAATAAAACACATGGGATCGGATCCGTCGAGCCATGTCAGCCTGACCCCCACCAGTTGGGATGTTGGCGGCAACCGCTAGAGGTGCTCTTCTAACATGGAAAAGATCCATTCCCTTACATTCTTCTTGGCTTCAGTGCATTGGCTTCTTCTGGTGGCTACCTTACTTGATTAATCAAGCCCAATGTTTCCTCCGGTTCTTTTCACCAAACAATAATGGTGAGAATGAAAAACCACCTAACTTCTTAGCTGAACAAGCAGCAATGTCAGACACAATAGAAGAACTGCACAAAATGCCCCCTTCCCATTTCATAGCAGCTTAATAAAAGCTACTGACATCAGAATTTTGCAAACTACAACCATTGTCCATAAAGCTTCGAGACTGATTTATTTTCTTCACTAGAAATGATTCCCCAAAACAAACATTACTGCGCATGTGTAGCGCCATCTTTTCGGGCTAACCTGAGCTGTTCATGTTAATTGCTGTGGCAGCTGCTAGATGGCACTACATGTACAAAATTACGTTGTCACTAGTCGTCTGCGCATTCTACTGTGAGTGAATGTGGAGAGATGGATGTCCACCTCGAACAGCGTGTAAACATAAAATTCTGTGTAAAGCTTGGCAAGACAGCCACACAGACGTATGAGCTCCTTCGTGATGCTTACGGCTACAAGACATCATGGGCGCAAGCTTTTGAGTGGCACAAGAGGTTCGTTTTGGGGAGAACGTTGGTGGAAGATGAGACAAGGCAGGGGCACCCTGCAACCTCACGGAATGAAAACAAGGTGGCTCGGATCAGGGAGATCGTACAGCAAGACCGCAAAACTACAGTCCGCATGCTATCGGATGCTCTTGACATTAATAAGACAACATGCCACCAAATTTTGCGAGAGAACTTGGGAAACGAAAGCTGAACACCAGACTTGAGCCGCACTCCCTCTCACAGGACCAGAAGGACACGCGAGCATCAGTGAGCGCCGATTTGCTCTCCGAGAAAGAGAAGGATGCTGCATTCATCGACAGCATCATTGCTGAAGACCAAACATGGTGTTTTCAATACGATCCTCAAAGAGGCAGAGCACCGAATGGCGGACCACAAGCTCTCCAGAGTCAAGAAAGGTGCGGCAATAGAAGACCAAAACAAAGACGATGCTGACAGTTTTTTTCGATGCCAGAGGTGTCATACACCATGAGTTTGTCCGACAAGGGCTGACGGTGAATCAGGAGTTTTATATCCGCGTGCTCCAACACATGCGTGATGCACTGCGACGCCGTCTCCCTGACTTCAGGGCATCTGGACAATGGAGCCTTCCCCATGATAACGCAAGGCCGCACACTGCTCTCAACGTGACAAAATTTCTCGCCAAACACAGCATTACTGTACTTCCCCATCCGCCATACTCGCCTGACTTCTCCCCATGCGATTTTTTACTGTTTCCTCATGTGAAGAGAGCCCTAAAAGGTCGCTAGATGGGGAGCGTGGAGGCCATTAAAGACGCCACGACAAAGTAGCTGACAGCCCTGCCAAAAGAAGCGTTTTCCAACTGTTTCCAAGACCTCAAGAAGCGTTGGAAGCTGTGCATAGGCTGCAAGGGAGACTATTTCGAAGAGGTGCTGCGCAAATGATTTCAATGTTGAACGCATCTTTTTTAATGGACTCAGTCTCGGAACTTTATGGCCAAAGGTAATACAACCAATACAATTATTAACATAATTTCAGAAATTAAACTTCAACTAATTGCTTTATCGGACATGTTATAATTGCAGGAGTGCAGTCAACCAACACTCAAAGCAGAACATTTTGCTACGATCAGTGTGTGATTAAATATGTAACAGCGCAACATTAAACTAGGACACAAACAGAAGAGGAGACAAGGACAAGCATTGTGTGAGCTGCTACATAGGTCAGACGAGGAGGTATTTAACACCGCTTGTCCTGGTCTGCTTTCGTTTCATCCAAAGTCGCGCTGTTGCATTTTTAATCATGTAGAACCAAGTGGCCCAATCTCTGATGTTACTAAATCTCTGCGTCTTGTACCAGCCATGAGAAATAAGTACTCAAAATTTTCAGCAAATTACATTGCTGTTCCAAATATGTTTGGGCATTGAGAAAAAATTACGAATGAAAAAGTGTTGATTGGAACACCATTGCATTTTATGGCACATACAAGTGCATATTTCTCAATACTGGTGCCATGCATAAAGATTATAACAAAAAGTTATGCTTCGAGTGCTGGCTGACTTCCAATTCTGAAATTACAATATGGCCAATAAATTAATTCATTTAAAAGTTAACCCCGCAAAGCCCAACATATAATTTTTGCTGCACTGAGGTTCACAGATCAAAATTCAGATTTAAGCTCAATAAAGATAATCAAAAAGCCTGAAGTAATTTTAATAAGCTGGAGCAATATTACCCCCCTTCCCACCCCAATTTGTGGATAGTTGAGCAAACCAATTACTAATTAATTTCTATAGAATCATTATGACTCGAATATCATATCATTGCTTTTTTTTGTATGAATCTGCTCTCCTTACTTTGCCAGAAGTAAAGGTGAACAAGTTCAATTTTCCTTGATCAGGAATGGTGCTGGGACTTTCTGGGGCTAAATTTATCGAATTTTGTTAATAATTGTGTTGGCATATCATGCAAATTATGAGGTCCATCACTGCTATAAAGCTTGATCAGCCAAATTGCCATTTGTTCACTAATTCATTATTTTTATTAAACACACAGTATATACCACATCAAAAGACTCCAGATGTAAAGTTTACAGCCAGCAGAGACCATCATAAGGACTGTGTCTACATATGTGCATGCAAACACCATATTCACTTCCTACGTGGCATGTGAGTTTTGTGCTCCACCTCAGCTTCTAGAATCTGATCACGTAACTGGTAACGTAACAGGGCAGGCTGGTAAATCCTGTTCACTGGCATGTACTGATACTTTCTTGATGTCTGAACTCTGATCACAACTCCTGTTGGCAATACCCAGGGCAAATCATTTGTTTCATTCCAGCAGTCAATGTACATGCTTATATTCGGGGCAATTACAGCCGATGTACTGCATGAGCCAAATGCATTCCGCTTCAATGTTGGCCAAAGAGCAAGGAGAGGGGCTGAATGCAGCAACAATAGGACAGCAGGGTCACACAACATGTCGCACCTACACTCCAACATCTGGGCATTTTTTATTACAAAATGCCCATATGCATGCACACACCCACAGACACACACACACTACTCCAAATAAAACTGTTGGAACCTTCAGTTAAGTTGGTAAACATAACTTATTTTGTAGTTAAAATAAAAGTAATTCTTATGGTAGTACACTTATTGAAGCACGTTGTATGTTGAGTGCGATGCAACACAGTAAAAATGAAAGTAAGACATTTTATACGATTTGGTAATGTAGAGTCTCGCTTTTCGCAATGTCCCGCTGTCTATGCACAGCATATTATTGAACTTTCTTTCTCTCCAAAAACGAAGCTACTATGTTGCAACTGCAAAAGTGAACTATCAGGCAATACACGTCATCAAATTACCACCTCTGCACACATCTTGACAATTACCAAATAGTAGCGAAGATCTCAATAAATTATAGTACAAATACTGCCTTAAGTTTCCTAGGATTTAAGATAAAAGTATGTGTCAGTTTATCACGGCAACTTATCAGCAGGGCGCCTCTTATTATTTACCAGGCTGTTTCAGCAGTTCCTGTGTACACACAGAGGCTTGTCGTAAGCAAGTGCACACCCGGCACAGGTGGGATGTGTAAGGTATCCCACCCAGCTAAATAAAAAAATAGGTGGATCACAAAAAACAAGGGACGATACTGTTGTCCTTCTGTTAAAGCAAGTTCCGATCTCGCACTGACGCTGCATACGTACGGGTGCGATCGTACGGGCGATGTGGAGAAAGTCCGCGCCTGTTTTTTCCCTCCAAAAGCCGAACAGCAGCGAGGAGCAGTTCTTTGATTTCTTCAACCTGAATAAATAAGCGAAAAAGCCATTTGCACTGCCCCCCCCCAATGCAACGAACTCTTCCACACGCACCTGGCGCACCGTGTACCCGCCGATCGTGTCTCCCGCCTTATACTGCAGGGCGTGTTTGACCGCTGCTGTGTGACTCTATCGGTGATCATTTGTCCTGAAACAGTTAAAACAAGCGTTGTGAGCACGCGAGTTCAACTGGACAAGGATGTCCCATTCAACTACAATAAGAAAACAAAATTCGAGGCTCCTTACCACGCCTGTAGCCTCTTAACACTTGACACAGCCATTTGAACATTTCTGAATCTTACGTAAATATTTGTTGCACTATTACTCGAGGAGTTGGCGCGGAGAGGATTTGCTTTAACGAGTCCGTGCACTCACCCATCAACGAAAAAACCATGCGCGAATGTGCGGAGGCTTGGTCTGGCTGAATTATTGGATAGAGACACGACTGCCCACCTAATCCAGACTAATCCAAATTGTGCATCTCGGAGGAACATGGATTAGGGATTCCATGACGGCAACAGCGCAGTAATAATAATAATACTCAAGGGAAAGAAGTAATAGACCAGTAATAAAGTTGCTTGAAGGGCTTAGCTTTCCCGGAAGCATTGCATGTTTGCATGTACGTGCAACAATCTTGCAAGGCCTCTGAGAGTGCTGCGTGCCGTTGTCTTGCGACTCTCAACGTTGGTGCAGAAAATGTTGCTTTTATGTTCGAAACGTTTCGAATTTAACGCGTGGTCCCTCCTCAAGCTGCTAAAACTAAAAAAAAATCGCGTTAAGTTGTACGAAAACAGTAATGCGAGCAAAATCGTGTTATGATATGCATGTGTAAATTGGTCAGGGCATCGCCGTTTTTGAGTGCGCAAGAAATGTCGTTGTTTGCGGCGCTTACAGCAACAGAAATTGAAGAAACGTAAGGGAAATTTCGCAGTGGAACAAGACGCCGTCGAAGTTTCTGTTAAAGGGCATGTAATTCCTGCATTTGCATACCGCAGAACTTAATGTGCGCTGTTCTTTTGCGATATTTCAATGAATTAATACGCAAAAAATACATCGCTACCTTGTACTGCTTTGTAGGTCAGATAAGATGACTTGGCAACGCGGTCACCCTACAGTTAACTTTGCCTAACATTGAGTTTCACTCAATTGTGGCGCTGTAAATGTAATTGTGGGGCAGGTTCATAACTGCTGAAGAGTACTGCTCAAAGTTAAAAGTAAGCAAATTGTATAGACGGAAGATGTATTAGGGTGAACTTGTCTGTGGCGCGAAATGCATTTTGTGAAAAGGGGACAGAAGCGCCAACTGATGCAGAGCCCTAGATAGCGTGCTTGGCATGTCGCTGCCACGATGTTCCTTGTCACCTTGTTCGCATCGGGAAGACCCGGAGCCCACTGTACGTGAAATATATGTATTAGGGATTGCTTGATGTAATAGCACCGTAACGATAACCTACTTATAACGGAGGGCTCGCATCCTTGTATGTACTCTATGGGGCTCGTGGCGCCGGAGTGGGACTCCACCGTTCCACGCTCCCGTTCCGTTCCGCAATGGCCAGGACCTGGTGATCCCGCGGCGTGCCTGACCCGTGACCTGCTGTTTGTGGCTGCTTCTCTCCCTGGTTGGATACGGCGCGGGTCCTTGAGGATTCAAGCCAGGTGTCCAGCGGTTTGGTGAGAGACCATCGTGGCTTTTTACTTTCTTTTTTTTTCTGTTTAGCTGAGTAGCATTGCAGCTAGCCTGTTATAGCTTAACTTCGGCTAGACGCGGGTCACGCGGCCGCCACGTGGTTTTCACCGCGATGGTGGCCCCTTCACGGCTTCGGCCGTTTACGTTTTTTGGTCGCGTGCCGAAAGGGGCGACCAATGTGGACGTGTGTAAAGCGCTCGTACAGCGCGTTTCTTTGTCGGAGCTGAAGTCTGTGCAGGACTTCGGCGCAGGTCGATTCGAGGTTACGTTTAAGACTAAAAGGCTGCGGTCGATCGCTTCTCAGCCGATCCCGCTTTGAAGGTTCGTGATGTGTGATTCAGTTTGAGTATCGAGGTGTGCGGACGAAGGTGGTCAGGGTTTTTGGCTACCCCTCGGACCTGCCAGACCAAGCCCTCTCGGAAGGGCTACAGGTTTTTGGAAAGGTCCTAGGGATCTCCGAAGAGTGCGTGCCGGGTTTTCCTAGCGTCGGTACAGGAAACCGGCGCATTCGGATGGAGATGGCGCGGCCCGTCCCTAGCCTTCTCCGGGTTGGTGATAGGGTAATTCAGTGCGAGTATGAGGGTGTTGCACGGTTGTGTCGTAGGTGCAACTTAGAGGGGCACCACGCGGTCGCGTGTGAGACGCCGAAGTGCGTACGCTGCGAGCAGTTCGGTCACGAGAGCTGCGACGCGGCGTGCGTACGATGTGGCGGAGATCACGCGGTCTCGTCGTGCCCTGTCCGCACCTACTCGTCAGTGACCTCGGGCTCTGAGCCGCAGCCATCTGCGTCAGAGCCGGCGGTCACTTCGGTGTTAGATAGCCCCACAGTTGCGACGGAAAACGGAAACAGCCAGGGCTCCTTGAGCGAGGGAGACACTGCCGGAGTCGATGCAGATTCAGCGGCCACCGATGCGGAGGTGTTTATTATACGTAAGGAAGAGACGCTTAATTCTGCAGCCCATAAGGGAGCACGGCGCAGCGTCGTAGGGGATAGGGGGAGTAGGAGGTAAAGAAAAACCACCGATGCGCTCACTTCCCTGTCTGCCGCGGCGACGAGCGGAGGGGGAAGTGGCGAGGAGGTGGTCGCGGCTCCCGTAGCTGCCCCCGCGGCAGCAGCGGTGCCCGCCGTGGCGGCCGAACTCTCTGGTGAGCCGGAACCGCTTGCTAGCACGAGCACGGAGGCCCCTTTCGTTGAGGTGTCCCGTAAGAAACGGAAGAAAAACCGTAGCAAGCGCTCTGGATCGGCGGCCACACGGCGGTCGTCTTCGGACTCGGAAGGTGGTGGCTCCCATAGCTGGGAGCCTGGTCTTCCTACTCCCAAACGCACGGCTGTGGTGGCCTCAGAATCAGTCAGAAATGGAGGACTCTTCAGAAAGCGAGGAGGACTTTCCTTGTAAACACTGCATGCAAGGGCTTCGATTGCGACTGTTCGATCATATCAGATAACTCGTATGATTCAACAGCCTCGGGGCCTCCACTCGAGGAGACTCCCGCTTAGGCAGTTGTACCATCGATTTATTTGCGGCTAGTATTACCCAGTACTAGCCTTTTCCTTTTACCTTAGCTTTCTTGTTTTTCTCTAGCTCTCTTTTAGTCTTTTGCTAAATTTTTCTTCCACTCATTATGGCTTTCTCTCCAACTCTAGCTACCTTTAACTGTAGAGGCTTGACTCGAAATTCAAAACGGCTCGCGATAGTCGACTTAGCTAGGTCCGCAAATCTAGATATTCTTGTACTTCAGGAAACCTATGTCCACAGGTTAGGTCAGATCAGCCACTTTGACAGGACTTTTGGCACGAGGTCTTTTTAGAGTTATGGCGGGTCAGGCTGCCGAGGCACGGCCATCATTTTGATGCCGAGCTTCAAAGGCCTGGTTCTACGCCATGCCAGGGACGCCGAGGGCCGCATTCTGTCAGCGGACCTTGATTCTGGCATTCGAATTGTTAATGTTTATGCTCCAAACAGAGATAAAGGTCAAAAAGAGTTTTTTGTTGCATTGGATCCCTACTTAGTAGGCCCTTCTCGGCTTGTTCTTGTAGGAGACTTCAATTGTGTGTTAGAACAGGTAGATCATGTATCTAAAAGAGGTATTCCCAAATTCAGGGATAGGGCAGGAGATATTGTACTACGGGGCTCGTTGATGAGCTGGGACTGGTTGATGCTTGGCGCACGCTTCGCCCTGCGAATTCAGGAATGACTTGGACAGGGTGAGGGGTGAAGAGCCACATCGATCGTTTTTTTGTCTCGTCACCACTGGCTCCCAGTATGCATTCCTCCAAGGTAATTCCTTCTGCTCTTAGCGACCACCGCTTCCTGACACTGCGGTTTGCCGACTCGAGTTTAGTGCCGCAGGGGAAGAGACCGTGGCGTCTAAACCCACGGCTCCTTAGAGACAGGCAGGCAACCGCAGAGGTATCGTCCATTCTGTTTCGCTCGCTGCGCAACAGAGCGAATCTAGAAGGTAGAGAATGGGACGAAGTGAAGGCCAGTGTCCGTGAGTGCTTCAGGTCCTGGGGCAAGCGTCGAGCGCGGGAGGAGCGCGAGGAGATAAAAATCGTCTCCGACGCGATCCTTCTGCTCTCGAGGCCACTGTCTAGTGGGCCTGGGGTTGGTCCGGCGCTGGCCTCACCCCGAAAGGAACTTTGGATTCTCCTACAGCGACGCTGGGATAGCTTGAGAGCTATAACCCGAGCGGAGCGGTGGGAAATGGAAGCGTGGTGCAGCAGAAACATTCTCCGCAGACATATTTCAAGGAAGAGCACAACTCTCTCTTCCATAGTAGATCCAAGTGATGGTAGCTTAGGCGACTCACCAGAAGGAGTGCTTGCACTGGCAAGGGTGTTCTACATGAACCTTTTTGCTGAGCCAGCTGCCACTCCGGCTGTTTTTCCATTCGTTCCACCAACTGAACCGCCGGTAGTTGGTGACACAGCCATAGTTGAAGACGAGCTCTTTGCAGAATTGGAGTCTATGAAGCACAATCGCAGTCCAGGATCCGATGGTTTGACAGTTGAATTTTATGTGAAGTTTTGGAGACTGTTAGGGAAGCCTTTCACATCATTGGTGAACAGGCTGCTCAGTGAAGGGACTTTGTAAGCGTCTGAAAGAGAGGGGCTAATCACTCTCCTTTGCAAGGATGAGTCGAGAAGCACCGATCTATAAGAGCCTGGCGGCCCATCACACTTCTGAACTGCGATTACAAGCTCATAGCAAAGTGTCTGTGTATGCGACTCACTCCAGTTCTCAACACTGTTTTGGGTCCATACCAGGCATGCTGCATTCAGGGACGTTCCACTCAGCTTCACGGTTTAGCAGTTAGAGACCTTCTCCTGTGGGCAAATACAAGGGAACTTTCCGGTATTTTCTGCTCCTTTGATCAGGAGAAGGCTTTCGATATCATTAGCCACAGGTACTTTTTTCGGGTTTTGAAGGAGGCCGGCTTTAGCGTGGGGTTTTCAGCATATGGTCCAAGCTTTGTACTCTCGACCGACTTCTGCTGTTCTTATACAGGATCGCGTCTCGGAGGCTTTCGTTGTGGGTCGTGGTGTACGGCAGGGAGATCCGCTCTCACCTGCTCTCTACGTACTCGCAATCGAACCCCTTCTGCAGAGGCTATCCTGTGACAGTAGAATTGGCAAGTTCCTACTTCCACCAGGTTCCCCTCCAGTTGTACTCTTCGCCTATGCAGACGACTTGTCCATTGTCGTCCCGGACGAGGCATCAGCATGCACCGTCCTGGACGTCATGGACAGTTACTGCAGGGCGAGCGGTGCGAGGTTGAATAGGTCGAAAAGTGCAGCCATGTACTTGAACTCCACTCCGTCCAGCCCGCAGCCCGTTCATGGTCTACCCGTGAAAACGCGGTTGCGAATTCTCGGTTTTCATTTCGATCCAGGCGGTCTGTCTTCTGAAAACTGGCAGCAAGCTAAAAAGAAGCTTGAAACCAGGATTCAGGAGTTCAGCGTGTTGTCGTGTCCGTTGACAGCTAGAGCGAACATTCTTAGGTCTCTTCTTTTTTCTTTTCTCACGTATGTAGCATGTGTGTCCCCTGTTCCAACCCGAACCAAGCTCATGTTGGAGAGGGTTCTCTTTCGGTTTCTTTGGAAAGGGACAACTGGTTGTGTAGCTAGGCAGGTGCTTAAGCTGCCCAAGGATAAGGGAGGACTCGGAATTCTCGACTTGGGCATCGTAGCTACTGCACTAAACATCAGGTGGACCCAGGTTGCCCTTAGCTCAGATATGCTCCTGACTCGAAGCTTTACCTCCTTCTTCCTTAGCACTAGACTCCGTTTGTTTTCCCAGAGCACATTCTCTCACTGTGTGCCTCGCTCAGGAACCCCGTCCCCATTCTGTGCGACGGCTGCCAATTCATTGGCACGCCTTCGCAAGGCCCATTCCAACATCGATGTAATTTTTACTCCGCTCCAAGAATTCGTTGATATCCTAACCCCGGTCTCCCCCCGCATTGCCAAAGGTATGACCTGTCTTTTCACAGGCCAAGCTGGAAGCTCATTACGGCAAGCTTCCTTGACGCCAGGCGAGCTACATTCATGTACCGCCTGGCGCGAGGCTGTTTGCCGATTAGCTTCCGACCCTTCACAGCCATCCCGGCTCGTGGAGTGTGCCCCTTTTGTGGCGGTCGAGAGGATACAGTTCACATCTTTTCGCAGTGTTTACTTTCTGCTGCTCTTCTCCAACGCATAGCTAGTTTGTTTAAGTCTCCCAGGCGTTCCATTTCAGAGAGTTCGTTTCATGCACCCTGTCACAAAAGAGCGCGTAATCCAAGCGCGCGTCGCGTGTCACGTAAGCCAGCAAAAGAACACGCCGGCCCCGCCGCTAAAGCGCCGCCGCAACTTCAACAGAGGGAGAGAGCGCATACCCTCAAACAACAACGCTAACGGCGCCGAAACGTATGGAAGAGACTCGACGAAGCGAAGTTAACCAGAGAGAGAGAGTGAGAGAGCACACGCGCGCGCCGAGACACCTTCTCACCCGGCGAGTCGAGAGACATTACTACAGCGAGAGCACGCACCACCAGGATGAGTCATCACCCCCCTCGAGAATACTCCGACAGCAGCGGTCGAAGGTACGAGAAAAGAGTAGAAGCTTCCCAAGTTTTGGCAATGCTACGAGATCACGACACCGATAAGAATGTTCGAGAACGCCTGTGGAAGCTATATAACCGCCATGCGAGAATCAGAGAGTGGAAATCCGGGAATTCAGGGAATTCAGGAGTTCGAGAGCTCAGTCCTCACCGGTGAAGTGATGTAACGTGAAGACTGAGCGTCTGCGGAAGAAGGGAATTCCCCGGCAAGCTAGTCGACGGGTTCATCGAGCGTCTGCATTTCCGGAAGAAATTCCTTCTTCGAGATTTGCCCCCAAGTTACGCCGAGATCGTCTGACTTCAAAACCAACACGGTGAATACGATTGGACACTTAGTGTTCCTTTTTATTTTGTGTTTTACATGTTGGACTCTTAGTGCTTGTCATTATTTTCTTGTGGTTGTTAATACCCATCTGATTTGTATTTTATTGTGTCTAGCCTAAGTGTGCAATTGTGTGTGTAACTGCCTTGTGTGAAGAATATATTTTGTTGTGTTTTGAGAACTCTGGGCTCTGACTCGGTCTTTGGACAGCAACCGGCGTTCGCTGGCGCACCAGAGGGCCCATTCTAAATTGTCCTTGCTTTCGTGGGATTATTTTCAGAAGCTGATAAGTCGGCTTTGGAATTCAGTCCGGCGTCTGCGCCTCGTTCACCGGGGTCTGTGACACACCCTTTGCATAGCCAGGCGATCAACCAGTTCGTGCTTCTTCTTGTCGAGTGCTCATACCAAGTCTGGTTAGCACGCTGTGATGCGGTTTTCGGGGGAGGGGCGCCAGGACTTCACGAAGTGCTTGGAAAAGCACGGAAGGAAGTCTGGTTCCATCTCACCCGGGAGCGGCATCACCTAGGCGAGAAGAAGTTTCTCGAAGTGTGGGCTCGCCCTGCTGTGATTTTTGATGAGTCAGGTGGAAAGCTTTCCATTAAGTTGTGATGCATGCTTCTAAGGTCACTCGACTGGACAGCATGCGCCAGTCGATCCACGTGTTTCCGTTCGCCTCAGTGGAGCACAGAGTTGGAACCGGTGCTGGTGCAACAGAGTGCGCCGCGCCGCGGACGGCTTCTGTTGTCTCCATGGTTGTTTGCCTTGACACCTTTTCCGTCGAGGTAATCCAGGGATGTGATGGGCTCGTGTCCCTGACGACCGACATGGCTGTTTGTGTGAAGCGCAAAATAGCATGGTGTGTGCCGCTCCACAACGGCCCCCTTGTCCGGGAAGGACCATTGGCCCAAACCAAAGCCCCCACCCAGTCAGCCCGGGTAGGGGGGGGGGGGGGTGCCGGGGTCAATGTACCGAATGATGCTGGATTGATGAGTACATGTACGCTCTAGGGCGCGGTACCTACGGGTGCCAAGTCCCCTTCCCATCTGACAACAGCACTCAAATGTAAACCTGGTTGGCATTATGGGGCATTCATAACTGCTGAAGAGTACTGCACAACGTTAATACTAAACAAATTCTACATCTAGGCGGAAGATGTATTGGGGATTGCATGACGGCAACAGCGCCGTAACGATAACGTACTGAAAACGGAGGGCTCGTGCCGCTGGAGTGGGACCTCCACCATGCTCCCTCGAGGGCTGCACAAGATAGCGTCAACATTTCCCTTTCCACACGAACCACTTACCACTCCACCTTAAAGCGCTTGGTTTTCTCCGAAGCGTTGGATGTTTACTAGTACAACAATCTTGCATGGCCTCCGAGTGTGCGGCGTGCCGTTATCTCGCAACTCTCGGTTTCGGTGGAGAAAATGTTGCTTTTTTAGATGCGAAGCAGCTTATGGTCGGGGCTATGTCACTCCCTCCATCCATCCATCCGCCGTGCGGCGTCCACACCCCTACTGCGCATGCGCATCCTTGTCTCATCTGCTCTCCTCTCGGCATTCCTCCTCTCCTCTCCGGATTGCGCAACGAATGGCAACACCTGCGTACAGTAGCCACCATAACCTGCGGCTCCGCGCGCGATAATGCGAAGCTTAGGTTAGAGGCGCGACGGTCGGCGCCCCAGAGGCACCCGCAACAGTCACCAACGGCACGCGCGTTCGGTGCGAACGCGGGCATAACGCCGACGGCGTAGACAACAGTTCTGCGCGTTGCTGGTGCTGCTGCATATCCAAGTTTATACAGCTCGTAAAGCTACCTTGAGTCATGGCTGCTTCACATACTACTCAGGGTTCCCCTACAGGAAGATAGTGTAATTTTTTTTTTCAAAGCGTAGTTTCGAATTTAACGCGTGGTTTGTCAGCCGGCCGTCAGGAGTGTCTCCTCAAGGCGGTAAAACTAAAATGCCAGCAATACTAAAAAAAAAAAATTGCGGGCCAAAATCGCATTAAGTTGTACGAATACGGTAATGCGAGCAAAATCTTTATACTATACCATAGCCTCCTATATACTTTGTGCCCGTGCAATTACTCCGTGAGCGCCGTTCAACCTCCTTGCCTGACCTCCTCGCAGGTCGCCCGCTAGGGGCGCTGCTCCCCAGAATAGTTCCCCAGAATAGCAAGATAGAACTTGAGGAGCAATTGAGAGAAATGGCAGAAAAGCGGTGGGCAAGGAGAGTTTTCAGTTATTTGTACATGAGGAACGTTGATACAAAATGGAGGAAGCTGACCAGAAAACTGTCAATCAAATATTTGGACTGCAGGAGGGGTGCAAACCAGGAAACAGCGGTTAAGAAAAAGGTTAAGGAAACAGAGAGGGGTCTGTGGAAAACAGGGATGCAGACGAAATCAGCACTGGGAACATACCGAACTTTCAAGCAATAAATTGCCAAAGAAAATATCTACGATAATTCTAGGGGAAGCTCTTTGTTGTTTGAAGCCAGGACGGGAGTACTGCGGACTAAGATGTACCGAGTCAAGTACCAAGGTATAGACACATTGTGCTGTGCGTGTGGAGAAGAAGAGGAAACTGCTGAACACCTCATACTTTTCTGTAAAGGGCTTAACCCTACAGTGCAAAGCAACGGGGCTGATTTTTTCAAAGCATTGGGGTTTAGGGACAGTGAAGGCAAAATAGACTTTAAACGGGTAGATATAACCAAACAGAGGTTATCTGATTGGTGGATAAAATCAAGGCAGGGGTGAAATTTCACCCACCACAAAGTACAAATTATGTTAATGGTCATGGCTAGGTGGCGTATGCCACCGCCCGGTTTAAAGGGTTCAGCCTCATCCATCCATCCATCCATCCATCCATCCATCGTTCGCTAGCCGCCATGCATGGTTAAAGGCGGGAAAAATTGCGTGTGCGTGTCTCCATTAGTGTCAAATCGAGACAATTTTAATTTGCCTCGCCTGCCGACGGTTCGCTGGTTTGCTGAGAGATCACCTTTCTGCAGCAGTCCACGGCTGGGAAAAAAACTTGCCTTCTGCCTTGGATTGACGCGGTGAGCTGTGGCAGGGTATTGAAGGACTGGCTGTGGTGACACTGTCGGTGCCGCATTGAGAACGTCTAGCAGCAATGCAAATGAGAGCCGTCTGGCCGAAAAGAAGACATCGTGGTCATGAGTGAGTTGTGCTACTTTAAGTGGTTTGATAGGGCGCTTTGCGAGTTGATACCCAGTGGTGTAGCATATTGCTGTGGACCTGGATGCACCTCGTACAGTAAGAGAAAGGTCCCGGGCATCTCATTTCATGAAATTCCGAGCGATGAAGAACTTCGAAAGAAGTGGCTCAAAGTTTGAATGCGTCAAACGTGGAATGCGTCAGATACTTGCTGAGAGAGATGCACTTTCGATTTGTTCTGACTAGAAAGCTCTTGTCTGACACCATTGAATCTTTTTTTTTTTTTTTGGGTGGTTGAGGATGTCAGCTGGAAGCAACGATCAGACAGACACACGGGCAGACAGGCATTGCGTAAACATCGACAAACAGCAACGTGATGGACACGGAAGATAGCACATGCTCGTCGCTACGCTGGCAACTGAGCGTAAGCACTAAGCCAGAACCATCCGCAAAATTTCCCAAAGAGGCGATCGCAGCGCTGTTCAACAACATTACCCAGCGCAAAGAAACGCTTCGTTCGCCAGAATGTGCAGCACTATAGCGATGGTTGGCGGATACCTGTCGAGAGCCGTTAGCTGTTAATGAGCGGGTGTCTTGCAAAGAATGCCTCAGTTTGTTGACAAAGCCCAAGCCCTCGGCGCCGTCAGATTCTCTGATTAGGCTTCAAGATAGAAGCCGTCTGCTGTATCGGTCAGACGAACTCGTAGTTGTGCTGAACTCTTTGCACAAGCAGGTTGAAGTAGTGCTCGCTAAGCCAAGAAATATTAAGCAGCTGCTGAGGCAGAGTGTCGTGAATGCTGCTCAAGTGCTGCGAGAGCGTGAACAATTGAATTGTTTAGTGCCTGAGCATCACGGGAAGCTGTTCGAGATCATGGTGACAAAGTTCTTGCGCCCTCTATTCACTAATTTGGCTCTGAAGATAACAGACAAGAATGACATCGCAAAAGTTTTTTAACAGAAGCCCCTGTCACGAAAGCTCCACAAACTTTAAATCCAAATGATGGCAATAAAAGTGTTTGTTGTGCAGTTATTAGAGCCGACATTTCTTTTTTTCCACACTGACATACTTTCTTCTTCTTTCTGGGGTTTTACGTGCCAAAACCAGTTATGATTATGAGGCACGCCGTAGTGGAGGGCTCCGGATTAATTTTGACCACCTGGGGTTCTTTAACGTGCACTACAATGCAAGCACACGGGCGTTTTTGCATTTCGCCTCCATCGAAATGCGGCCGCCGCGGCCGGGATTCGATCCCGCGACCTCGCACTTCGCAGCGCAACACCTTAGCTGACTGAGCCACCCCGGCGGGTTCCACACTTACATACAAAATATATGTAATAATAAGCAGAAGGAAAATGAAGCTACATAGTAGTACAGATGAGAGCTGTGGTCTTCCTTTTATCGTTCTTTTTTTTTTGGAAAAAGCAATGCGCGGCGGCCTGTACGCTTCTGTGTCGGCGTTAAACACCCGCAGATGTTGTAAAACAATAAAATCGGCACCAGTAAAAAAAATATAAGCGTGATATATAGTTATGCTACAGCGCACGCCGCTATAGAGCGTCCTGTGTTTCTGGATGGATGGATGAGGCTGAACCCTTTAAACCGGGCGGTGGCATACGCCACCTATCCATGACTATTAACATATTTTGTACTTTGTGGTCGGTAAAATTTCACCCCTGCCTTGATTTCATCCACCAATCAGATAACCTCTGTTTGGTTATTTCTACCCGCTTAAAGTCTATTTTGCCTTCACTGTCCCTAAACCCCAATGCTTTGAAAAAATCAGCCCCGTTGCTTTGCACTGTAGGGTTAAGCCCTTTACAGAAAAGTATGAGGTGTTCAGCCGTTTCCTCTTCTTCTCCACACGCACAGCACGTGTCTATACCTTGGTACTTGACTCGGTACATCTTAGTCCGCAATACTCCCGTCCTGGCTTCAAACAACAAAGAGCTTCCCCTAGAATTATCGTAAATATTTTCTTTGTCAATTTCTTGCTTGAAAGTTCGGTATGTTCCCAGTGCTGATTTCGTCTGCATCCCTGTTTTCCACAGACCCCTCTCTGTTTCCTTAACCTTTTTCTTAACCGCTGTTGAGGTTTGCACCCCTCCTGCAGTCCAAATATTTGACAGTTTTCTGGTCAGCTTCCTCCATTTTGTATCAACATTCCTCATGTACAAATAACTGAAAACTCTCCTTGCCCACCGCTTTTCTGCCATTTCTCTCAATCGCTCCTCAAATTCTATCTTGCTGCTGGCTTCCCTGCCCTCGAATGACGTTCATCCCATGTCACCCTGTACCCCCTGATTTAGTGTATTTCCGGTTCTATTCTGTGCTACCCCAGAATAGAACCGACGACCGGTTCTGGATGGATGGATGGATGGATGGATGAGGCTGAACCCTTTAAACCGGGCGGTGGCATACGCCACCTAGCCATGACTATTAACCTATTTTGTACTTTGTGGTGGGTGAAATTTCACCCCTGCCTTGATTTTATCCACCAATCAGATAACCTCTGTTTGGTTATTTCTACCCGCTTAAGGTCTATTTTGCCTTCACTGTCCCTAAACCCCAATGCTTTGAAAAAATCAGCCCCGTTGCCTTGCACTGTAGGGTTAAGCCCTTTACAGAAAAGTATGAGGTGTTCAGCCGTTTCCTCTTCTTCTCCACACGCTCTGATGATGATGATGATGATTTATTGGCATCCCCTTTGAAACGGGGTGGCGACAAATAGTCACCTAGCCTGCTTGATTTAATCAGGTATACTACACATGTTCTTTATCTAGCATTTTTGTATACCCCCCCTCTCATTATCTTTCTTTTTCAAAAATTTTGCTTGTACCGCTGCCTATGATTTTAAGAGATCAGGTCGTATCCATCTTTTCCCTGCTTTTTTTCCACCAGTACTCTAATCGTCTCTTGCTGATCTCTACGGCTGATCTGTTTATGTTTCCTTCCACTTTGAACCCAAGCGCTTCTGGGAGTTGCACGTTACCTACGGTTCTCGCTGGGTGGATCCCGTCGCATTCCATTAGGATGTGCTGAGTGGTCTCTGGATCTTTACTGCAGCATACACATGTCTCATCTAGTTCCGAATATTTGTTCCGATATGTTTTCGTCCTTAGGCAACCGGCTCGAGCCTCAAATAGCAAGGCACTGCCCTTTGTGTTATCGTACAGATTTTCCCTTCTAATTTCTTTCTTCTCATTCTTGTAAATCTCCATTGTCCTTTTCGTTTCCATTCTTTGCATCCAATTCACGGTCTCTATTTCTCTCACTTTCTTTCTGATGACCCCTGGTTGTCTATTTACAGTTTCGATTATCCTGTACTTGGTTGCCAACTTCCTTGACCTCTTCCTCCATTCTGTGTCCACGCTTTTCATGTAGAGATACTTGTGCACTTTAGCCGCCCATTTATTTTCATCCATGTTCCTGAGCCTTTTTTCAAAACTAATTTTGCTTTGTGCTTCTCTGACTTCAAAAGAGGCCCAACCCATGTCTCCATGCACTGCCTCATTTGTCGTATTACCGTGTGCTCCCAAAGCCAACCGGCCTATTGATCTTTGGTTAACTTCCAAACCCGCCAATATATCCGATTTTAAGCATATAATGGCATTTGCGAATGTTAGCGCTGGCACCATTACTCCTTTCCAGATTCCATGCACCACCTCATACTTATTGTGGCCCCACAGTGCTCTGTGTTTCATTAATGCTGCATTCCGCTTCCCCTTTATTTTCAGATTATCTTGGTGGTTGCTTGAGTAATTTTTTCCTTCGTTTATGTGTACGCCGAGGTACTTATATTTCTTCACTATGGGTATTACTTGCTGTTGAATTGACACCACGAAGTTACTCGTGTGTTCATTAAAGATCATAATCCCTGATTTCTCTGTGCTAAACTTAAGGCCTAGATTTGTCGCTGCGTTCCCACAGATATTCGCAAGTATCTGTAAATCTTTTTTATTGTCCGCTAGTAGCACAATGTCGTCTGCGTACATCAATCCAGGGACCTTCTGTTGCACCATTTGTCCATTACGCATGTAGGATAAATCAAAACCTAATTCGCTGTTTTCCAGTCGTCTTTCTATGCCCTTGACGTAAAGCGTGAACAACAATGGTGACAGAGGGCATCCTTGCTTCAATCCGTGGTGAATTCCCACCATTTCATTTCCTTTTCGGCCTTCCCATGCCACTTGTACTTGGTTGTCTCGATATATCTCCCTCAGCAGCTCCACGAAATCGTCATCTATGCCTTCGTATTGAAGAATATCCCACAACAATTCCCTGTCTACGTTGTCATAAGCTCCTTTAATATCTAGAAATGCTACCCATAAAGGTCTTTTCTGAGCTACTGAAATCTCTATGCACTGAGTTAGTACAAACATATTGTCTTCTAAGCGTCTGCCTGGCCTGAACCCATTCTGTAGTTCCCCCAGTACACCGTTTTCCTCCACCCACTTCGACAGTTCTAATTTTATGGCTTGCATTGCCATTCTATATATCACCGACGTTACTGTAACTGGCCTGTACGAGCTCGTCTTATCCTTATCTCCTTTGCCTTTGTAGATGAGATTCATCTTGCTTCCACGCCATCCAACGGGAATATTCTTTGTTCTAATCACTTGCTCTATGGCATTAGTCAGCAGTGCCTTGCTTTTTGGACCAAGGTTTTTGATTAGCTGTATTGGGATTTCATCGGGTCCTGCTGCCGTGTTGTTAGGGACATTTTCTGCTGCCTTTTTCCAATAAAAGCTTTCTATGCTGAATTTTGATCTCTCAAGCCTCTCTGTTGTTGCTGGATCTGTTGTCTGAACTACGCTTTTTCTCGTACCGAAGTTATGCCTGATAACGTCTGTGACGTACCGCAGCGCATCATCGCCTTCATAGATGTTACCGTCTTCATCCCTTATAGCCGTTTGCGAGTTTCTAGTTGGAGCTCCGAGTGCTTTTATATGGTTCCAGAATCTTTTTGGGGCGCCTTTGTCTCTTTTGTGAATGTTATGCACCCAACGTTCACTTGCGCATTTAATTTTCTCTTGCACGAGCTCACTCGCAACCCTTTTCTTTTCTCTGTATGTATTCCATCTAAGGAGCACCTCTTCTTCTTGTAATCCCAACTTTTTGGCTTCTCGATGAACCCTAGATGCCTCTTTACGCTCTTCTATAGCTTGTTTAATTTCCTTGTTCGCGTTGACTTACTTATAGCGACCCAAAGGTAGTGCTGGCTACCCAAGTGAAAATTTGCTGCTGGCTGGGAGCTGCTGGTTTGTACTGGTTTGTGATGGAATGCTCTATTCTGGGGTAGCACTGCCAACTGGTGGTGAGTGACGGAACTAGGCGCGACGACCGGTTCCCTGCGTTCTTGGCACCGATGGGCAGGCATGAAGTATATAGGAGGCTATGACTATACGCATGTTGTTTTGAGTGCGCAAGAACTGTCGTTGGTTTCCGGCGCTTGCAGGAAGAAAAAATTGAAAAATTTCGCAGTGGAACAAGACACCGTCAAAGTTTCTGTTAACAGGCATGCGTTTCATGTATTTTCATACAGGAGAACTGAATGTGCTCTGTTGTTTGCTATAATTCGAAGAATTAATATGTAAAAAATACATCGATCGCTAACTTGAGCTACATAGTTAGTGAAATTTTACTACTCGATCTGCCGAAATAACCTCTTTTCGCATAGCCTCACCGTGCTTCATATACAAGTCGCGCTTCATATACCAAGTTTATGTTTTTCAATGATCCGAGTTTGTTGAAAGCAATTTCTCCTAAACGAAGGGAGGCAAGAGAGCCTTCGCGCTGTTCTCAAGCAATCGAACCCGCATATGGCGATGATTGGCATTGCGGATCGGATACATATTACCTGAACAATACAAAACAAAGGTACTGCGAGTATCGTGTATACGCTTACAAAATTTCTACGCCCGGCGCACTCACACAGAGCCGCGCCTCTACAAGGTGTTTTCCCTCGGTACATCTGTCGCAGTTTGCTATCACTTTTAAGGGAAGCTTTGTAGGCTCAAAAGTGTCGGCGGTGGTGGTGGCGCGGCGGTGTCACGCTGAAACGTCGGCCGGTCCTGGCGATAGTGCAAAAAGGGTTTAAGCTCATTGGCACATACCAGGGACGAAAAAGAAAGAAAGAACAAGAAAATCACCACGAAGGTCACAGAATGAAAGAGAGAGGGACTGAAAGAAAGAGAAAAAGATAGAAAGGGAGAAAGAGAAAAACAAAATCGCGACGAAGGTCAGAGAAAGACAGAAATATAGAAAGAGAGAAAAAGAAAGAGAGAGAGAGAGAAAGAAAAAAATGACCACGAAGGTCAGATACAGACAGGAAAAGCTTCGCTTACCCCAAGTTGCTTGAAGCACTCAGCTTGCTCCGAAGCGTTGCAAGTTTGCATGTGTCTTGCATTGCCTCCGAGAGTGCAGCATCACGTTTTCTCGCAACTCTAGATGTTAGTGGAGGACATGTTGCTTTTAGGGCTCTTTTCTTTACTTACACTTCGTGCAGGCTTGTGTAGACCACGACCTACGAAAAGTGCTGGTGTAGACGAGTGTAGTGCCGGGCAGAAACTATGACGTCATGTGCTGCACTTGGCTCGCTGGTCTGTAGCAAGCAGAATGCTCGTCGCTGCGATCCGTACTGCCGACCTCACCATCAAGCCTGAAAAATGCTACTTTGGGTTCCAAGAGCTCAAATTTCTTGGCCATGACGTTGGTCCTAAAGGCGTCCGACCAGACCCCGACAAGTTAGCTGCCGTCGCCGAGTTTTCACCACCCACAGACAAGAAGGCTGTCCAACGCTTCCTTGGTTTGTGCGCCTATTACAGACGCTTTGTCGAGGGATTCTCGAGAATTGCTGAGCCTCTCACACGGCTTACACGCGACGATGTGCCTTTCATTTGGGCGGACGAGCAGCAGCAGTCGTTCAGTGAATTGAGCCAGCGTTTGCAAGCTGCCCCAATACTTGCTCATTTCGACGAAGACGCAGACACAGAAATACATACTGACGCCAGCAATGCGGGTCTCGGCGCAGTTCTTGTGCAGTGGCAAGATGGTGCTGAACGCACCATTGCTTATGCGAGCCGCAGTCTCACCAAGGCTGAGAAAAACTACTCAACCACTGAAAAAGAATGCTTAGCGGTTGTGTGGGCAATTAGTAAATTCCGACCCTACTTGTACGGTAGACCCTTTAACGCTGTCAGCGATCACCACGCCCTGTGCTGGCTTGCCAACCTCAAGGATCCTTCAGGCAGACTAGCCCGTTGGAGCCTGCGCTTACAAGAGTACAACGTTACCGTTGTCTACCGATCTGGAAGGAAGCACAGTGACGCTGACTGTTTGTCCCTCGCACCGCTCCCTACGACATCGTCGGACCCTGACTATGACTTGCCATTTGTCGGCGTTGTCGACGCTGTAAAGATGGCTGAGCACCAGTGCGCTGACCCTGAGCTGCTGCCGCTGATCGAGCACCTTCAAGGAGTTGAAGGTGTTTTACCTCGCTCGCTCGTGCGCGGCTTATCATTGTACTGTTTGCGCAACAACGTCCTTTACAGGAAAAACTGCGGAAGCGGTCCAAATACATACCGCCTTGTCGTGCCATCGGCGCTGCGCCAAGACATTTTGCAAGCCTGCCATGATGAGCCATGCGCGGGACACCTGGGATTCGCTAAGACATTAGCAAGGATACTACAGAAGTATTACTGGCCCCAGCTTTTTTCTGCTGTTCAACGCTACGTGAAGACCTGCCGCGATTGTCAGCGCCGCAAGAAACCGCCCTTTAAACCGGCTGGCTTTCTCCACCCTGTGGACCCTCCTCAAGCACCGTTCCAACAAATAGGAATGGATCTACTTGGGCCATTCCCAGTGACCTCTTCGCGCAACAGATGGATAGTCGTCGCTACCGACTACTTAACCCGGTACGCCGAAACCAAAGCTATTCCGCAAGTAAACTCGTATGAAGTGGCCAAGTTCTTCGTTCACCACATCGTCCTACTACATGGTGCACCTTCTGCTCTCATCACGGATCGCGGTACAGCATTTACAGCCGAACTTATGCAGGACGTTCTCCTAGCTAACACATAGCTCTCACCGCAAGAGCACTGCCTATCACCCTCAAACCAATGGATTAACGGAACGTCTGAACAGAACGCTGGCTGATATGCTCTCCATGTATGTCGACGTAGAGCACAAAATGTGGGACGAGATTTACCCTATGTCACCTTCGCGTATAACACTGCTGTACAGGAGACTACACAGTTTACGCCGTTCGAACTTGTATACGGGCGCCACGTCACGTCAACACTTGACGCCATGCTACCTGTGGATGATAATAGCCCGACCAGCGAACACGTGGAAGAGTTCGTACAAAGAGCTGAAGAAGCCCGCCAGCTTGCTCGGCATCGTATCCGGAGCCAACAGCATACCGACACCCTTCGATACAACCAGGGTCGACGCGACGTCCATTACAATACCGGCGACTGCGTGTGGGTCTGGACGCCCATCCGTCGCCGTGGACTCTCGGAAAAGTTGCTCCGCCGGTATTTCGGTCCCTACAAGGTTACACGCCGCCTCAGCGACGTAACCTACGAAGTCGTCCCCTGCAGTTCCGACCCCGGTTCCCTCCGTTGTCGTCCTCGCGCTGAAGTTGTTCATGTAGTACGCATGAAACCATACCATGCGCGTACGTAAACGCCCAGATGCACCTGAGGAACTCCATTTCTTGTCATGGCTGAAAGAACTTTCTGACGCGACCGAGACGGTTGCTTTTCGCACGGGAGGCAATTGACACAATGATGTGGGGCTCACGCACAGCGGGACGGCGCGCGCAAAGGTCGGCGTCATGAAAGACGACGAAGCACGTAGGCTGCACGTCCTTCTTCTGGCCCGCCATTAAAGAGAAGCCTCTATTTTTCAAGACTCCCGTCTTCGATCTACGTTACAATATTAGACCTTATGCTGTACATCAGTGCACTCTTTTTCCTTCATTATACAAAAAGTTTACCTCCAGAGGCCAAGCTGAAGCAATCAAGATTTCATATTTCTCAACCCTAAATTTGTTGAAAAGTGTACGAAATATGCATTTAAGTTCATGCAGGCATCAGCTTGCATCAGCAGCTACCGGCTTCAGCTACTGGTTCCATCACCTGCTGGTTCAATCACCTACGGGTCTCGGTAACTGCTGGGAACCAGCGCTACTGGAACCAGTAAAAAACCAGCAGGCAATTTTCACCTGGGTATATATATTGCCACGAGACAGTGAAGGGGCTGCTACTGTCGGTCGGACGAAGACGACGGCGACGAAGTGGCCAGAGGCGCGCGACAGCCTTGCATCGGTCGCCGCTGCTTGTCTAAACCTTGGATATAGCAATACTCCCTAAATAAACGTTATCCCCATAACATCTTTTGGTGGAGGTGCTGGCTAAACCTGTCAACGTGCCGGCTCCGTCAACCAAGCACTTCGAAGTGGTTGCCGTCTTGGTTGCTCCGTGATGACCAGTGAAGTACCGACGGTGCAGCAGCCACCGGCTCCTGTGATTCTTTTGCACCCACAAGACCTGGGAACCTTTTCTGGCACAGATGACTTGGATGTCGAAGACTGGATCGACATGTACGAACGCGTCAGCAACCACAACAGGTGGGACCCCCCGGTTATGTTAGCCAACACGATATTCTATCTGAAAGGAACGGCACACGTGTGGTACCGGACACATGAAGATCTTACAAGTTGGGACGCTTGCAAGGCGAAGCTGCGTGAGTTGTTCGGCAGATCATTTGGCCGACAGCAGGCCGCTAAAAAGGAGTTGGGATCTCGTATCCAGACGACCACTGAATCGTACATTTCGTACATACAGGACGTACTGGGCCTTTGTCGAAATGTTGACGCACAAATGGCCGAAGATGACAAGATATCGCATATTTTGAAAGGAATAGCCGACGACGCGTTTAATCTACTGGTGTGTAAGGACTGTACGACGGTCGACGCCATAGTTAAGGAATGCCAGCGCTTTGAACAAGCGAAGAGTCGCCGCATCACCCGCCAGTTCCTTCAGCTACCTAACACCGCCGCCACATCATCATGCGAAGACCCACCGACGCCTGTACCAGCTACAGCGTCAGAAGAAGTAACGCGTATTGTCCGCCGCGAACTCGAAGCTCTAGCTCCTATGCCCGTTCTTCCAGACGTTCAGTCAGCCAACCTGCCCACCGTGTCACTCATACAAGCAGTCGTCCGCCAGGAGTTCGCGAACATGGGATTATCATCGGCCGTCTGTTCCATCCGTACATCCGAACGTACCCCTGCAAATGTCACCCAGAACCAGGTCTACCCTTCGCGTTACAGAAACCCGGCTGACTGGAGGACGGCAGACGACCGACCCATATGTTTCAACTGCTCTCGCCTTGGACACATTGCCCGTCACTGCCGCAGTAGCTGGTTGTTGACTTCAAACCAGAGCACTGGATCTTGGCGTCGTCCTGGAGGCAACATTTGACAGTTTTCCCCTTGCTCTGATCCACATGCTTCCGTTGCTTCCGATGCCGCCGTTCCACACTCCAGGTTTAGCCGCTCACCGTCCCCACAAGGCCATCGATCTTGATCGCCGCGACCATACCGGTCATCGTCTTCTCCACGGCCTGGCACCTACGCTCCGGAAAACTAAGCCGTGCAGCTCCTGGAGGTGACACTGCGTCATTATCACGATGTCATTGTTTTTTCGCCAACATTTGACAGCCATCTTCAGCGCCTCTCTGCCATTCTCGAGGTATGCCGCAATGCCGGTCTCCAACTCAACGTCTCAAAATGCCGTTCCGACGCCGTGAAATAACCGTACTTGGCCATCTCGTCAACGCGACAGGTGTCCAGCCCGATCCTGAAAAAGTTCGCGCCGTGAAGCATTTTTCTGTACCTTGTTCGGCCAAGGACGTCCGCAGTTTTATAGGATTGTGCTCCTACTTCTTATTCTTATACTATTATACTACTACTTATTCGTAATTTCGCGACATTGCGCGTCCCCTCAAAAAAGACGTTGCTTTTACATGGGGCTCACCCCAAGCTGCTGCCTTTTCGGCACTTATAGACGCCCTCACGACTTCCCCTATTTTAGCGCAGTTTGATCCGACTGCACCGACGGAACTTCGCACAGATGCCAGCGGCCATGGAATCGGTGCCGTCCTCGCTCAGCGTCAGCGCGGCCACGACTGTGTTATCGCGTACGCTAGCCGTCTCCTGTCCGCACCGGAGAAGAATTACTCCATCACGGAACGAGAGTCTTGCTCTTGTCTGGGCTGTCGCTAAATTTCGTCCCTACCTGTTTGGCCGCACCTTTACCGTCGTAACTGATCATCATGCCCTCTGTTGGCTTTCTTCGCTCAAAGACACTACAGGCCGCCTTGGTCGTTGGGCTCTGCGCCTCCAAGAATACTCGTTTTCAGTGGTGCACAAGTCTGGTCAACTTCATCAAGATGCCGACTGTCTCTCACGGCATGCCGTGGATTCCCCTGACGTCACCAAGCAAGACACCGACGCCTGCGTCTTGCCTATCTCCGACCTCGTTAATATACGGGACGAACAACGCCGCGACTCGGCTTTACGGTCTATCATCGACCGTCTCAACTCCGCCACACCCCACCCTTCACTCCACTTGTTTTTCCTTCAGGACGGCACCTTATACCGCCATAATATGCATCCTGAAGGCCCTGAACGCCTCCTTGTCATGCCTGCCCATCTGCAGTCAGATGTCCTTCGCCAGCTTCACGATGAGCCCACTGCTGGTCATCTTGGTGTCACCCGCACTTATGATCGCGTCAGGCGCCTTTTCTTCTGGCCTGGTCTCTATGGCTCCGTCCAACGATATGTCGCTAGCTGCGACAACTGCCAGCGCCTGAAGAGGCCAGCTATGTTACCTGCCGGTCTGCTTCATCCTATAGACATTCCCGCCGAACCGTTCTTTCGTGTTGGGCTCGACCTTCTTGGCCCCTTTCCAACCTCGACATCAGGCAACAAGTGGGTCGCCGTCGCGACCGACTACGTGACGCGATACGCCATTACCCGTGCCCTCCCAACCAGCTGCACTACGGATATCGCCAACTTTCTCCTTCATGACATCATCCTGCATCATGGTGCTCCTCGGCAGCTTCTGACCGATCAAGGCCGATACTTTTTGTCTCGCGTCATCGATGACATCCTTCGTTCCTGCTCTACCCACCACAAGCTCACAACTGCTTATCACCCGCAAATGAATGGACTCACAGAGCGCCTGAACCGAACTCTGACCAATATGCTTTCAATGCACGTCTCCGCTGATCACCGCAATTGGGACGCTACTTTGCCGTACGTTACTTTCGCCTACAACTCGTCCCGACATGACACTACTGGCTACTCCCCGTTTTATCTCCTGTATGGATGCGAACATTCTCTGCCTCTCAATACTCTACTTCCTGTCAGCTCAACCACCACGTACGTTCGCGACGCGATAGCGCGTGCCGACACAGCTCGCCAGATCGCTCGTGAACGGCTCACAGTGTCTCAGGCTTCCCAAAATGCCCTGTATGATAGTCGCCACAGAGACGTTTCTTACTCCCCAGGTGCCCTCGTGCTACTGTGGTCTCCGTCCCGCCGCATCGGTGTCTCCGAAAAGCTATTGTCCCGCTATGATGGTCCTTACAGGGTGCTCCGTCAAGTCACCGACGTTACATATGAGATGGAGCCAGTCACCACGCTAGCGCCGTCAACGCCCCCGACCTCTCCTATCGTGCACGTTGCGAGACTTAAGCCGTACGTAACTGGACCCTCTGGTCCGTCGTAGCAAGCACCGGGTCGGCGCTCTCGCCCCGGGGGGTAGTGCCATGAGATAGTGAAGGGGCTGCTACTGTCGGTCGCCGCTGCTTGTCCAAAGCTTGGATATAGCAATACTCCCTAAATAAACATTATCCCCGTAACAATATATATAGCCGCCAAGTTTGACGTCGCTGAGTCGTCGGTTGAAAAGGGCCTTAACCGGCTGCTGGACTTCCTTTTGAGTATTTCTGAAAAGGTCATCGGGTGACCTACCTACGAGGAGGAGCGCCAGTGGAGCCAAGTTTACTTTAAGGAGCTGGTAAAAGGCAGGCACGCATTGCCCAGGGTAATCGCGGCTGCATTAATGGTTGCCACATTCCAACGGTATCGGAACACTCATACGTGTCCTGAAGAAGAGTTTCTTCAACGAAGTCAGCAGGGAAATGCCGTGGTGTAAACTACACATTTGCCCCTTATCTGTAAAACTGTGACACGGAAACCCTAAAAAGATTGAGTGATACCATCAGACACTTTTATGAAATATATTGTACCTTGCCGATGTGCCATATAATATATATACATATATATTGCAAGGCTATATCTGTTTACATATTTATCATTTCATGGAAGCTTACTTCTCGTCAGAAATGATTGTACGGTACAGTTGCGTATGGACACAAAGGAAGAAACCTAAAGACAAGTTTTTATGTGCAGGGTCACTGTCCACATTCTTGCACATTGATCTGTACGAACTACACTACACTGCCTTAATATTTTGTCACTTTTGGTTCCTGACTGCAGCTGAATGCTGTCATGTGTGGCTGCAAAAATTTTCTTGTTGCCATATTGGGATGCCTCCATAGTTGTTTAAATTTTAAGAAAAATAATCTCTACACGTGCTGTTAACATGCGCTTGTTTCACAGGTGGATACCTTCTGGGAGACTCGGCCTACCCCTTGCTGCCTTGGCTCCTGACACCATACAAGACAACAACCAGAGGGCTCAATTCACAGCTAGAAAAATGCAACTGTGCTCACAGCCAGCAGAGGGTGATAATTGGGAGCACCTTTGGACTGCTGAAGAACCGCTTCAGGCGGCTGTTTTATGTGAATGAGGCATCGATAAAGCAGACATTTGTCTTTATCATTTGGAGCATGTGTTCTTCACAATTTGCGCATTCGCTTCAATGGTGATGAGGACAATGATGATTAAGTGCCTATATCAGGCTTAGATGTATCTAATGATGATGATCGACAGTGGTATTGAGCCCTATCCAGGCAATTTCAGAGACTGTATTGCAAGAATGCTGTAGACAATTTAAGTCCAGCTTCCAGACATGTAACTTAACCGCACGATACATACATGTTTTCAATTTTGAAGACTCCTCATGTACAATTTGTTCAGTTCACAGAAGCACAATGTTTATTTAGAAATTGATTTGAATGTATATCTGCACATTCTATAGTTTACTGTGAATGCTCTTGTACTACATGCTATAAGCTTCTTTTCTTTTAATTCAATCTATATCAGTAGGCTTGCCATATTTCTTGGACGTGCAATTTTTACTTCGCACGTTTCTGGCACATATTGTGCACTGTGCAAATGCTTATGCTTGGTCTGTTTGCAAGTGTTTCCCTTTTGTATGTACATTTGTATACAAGTGGCACTATTGTGACAGTAGCATTTTCACAGAGCGTGCAAGCCAGCTTTTCCTTCCTTTCGTTTTCTGTACATTGACTTGTAGACAAAACTTCACAGTATTACATTAATTTAGGTTCCCTTACATGTACAGTTAATGAATCCTAAAGTGAATATCTGTTTTTGCACACATGATATGCAACATGATCTTTTTCCATGCCTACTTTGCAGGGGTGACGTCAGGAGTTAAATTTAGAGTTTTAACTCTATGCTGCAATAGAAAGCTCAGCACCTATTTGTGTTTGTACAGGCGGTGAAATGTGAGAATTTTTATTTCCATCCCTCTTCTGAGAGCATATTGCGATTTAACCTGTGACCTCAGCTGCTTAGAGGAAAGACACTTCAGTTGTCAGCAACCACAGGGACTAAAAACTAATGAGTTCAGATAGCAACCAAACCTTAAAGGGCCCCTAAACCACCTCAGATATTTTTTGAACATTTCAAGTTGAACATTTCAAGTAAACACGCGCATAGAGAGAATGCCTTCACGATCAACGATGCCAAACGCTGCAGCGCTACGCGCCGCAGGAGCGCCACAAAATTTAAAAAAAACAATGCCGTCCTCCTCCCCTCACCTTTCCAGTATCCCCAGCGGTCGTCACGATGTCAGCAGGGGGAATCTGGTGATGTCAACTGCGGAAACAATGTCCATTGGTTGAACAAGAATCTACGACTTCCGGTTAGTCTGCTAGCAGGTACGCGCGCTTTCTGCTCTTCCTCGTCGTGTTGCTCGTTTGTGGGCCTTTGCGAATCGGTAATTACAGCCAGCAAAGCAAGTGCCAAATCGCTCGCGTTCCAACGCAGTTGTGCTTAGCGGTCTGATTAGTTGCGCGAACTGAGTGCGACAGTGTTGGCCTTTCCAGACGTGCGCGCAACACAGGGTCTATAGCGGTATGCTTCGCATAACACGGGCTGGCATCGCAGCAACAGCGGGTAGCCGAGAAGCGCTGATGAGTCCACGTTACCGGCACGTTAACTCGTCGCACGCCGTTTACCATTCGCAGGCCGCTGTTCGACAGCGGTTTTTGCTCGCAAACGGCGAGATTTCCTTGCCGTACGTAGAGAGGATGAGACCGGGACTCATTTTTGCGGCAGCCTCACTGCCGCCGATATCGTCGCTAGGCTTATTCCGGTTCACTTCAAAGCTAAAATGGACGGCGCTTCGAAATGAAATACAGACGCTCACAAGCCGCAATATTTTCTTATCGTTGTTATTGCTCTTTGCAATAATTGTACACAAAGAAGGAAAATATGCTTATATTAGCGGCGCCGTCGGCTGCGATGAGAGCACGGCCGAGCCCGTCGTCTCCCGGCGGTAGCCGTGCCTAGTGACGGAGGCGCGCAGCTTCGCGGTCGTTGATTGGCCCATCGATCCTGAAGCAGGCGGGGCGCTGGCCGAACTGCCGTCTACTTTGGACACCTCTCGCGCGGCAGACGTTCTACGGCACTGGCGGCCGGTTCGCCATCGGTATATGTGCCGCTAGCGTAGACGTGACCGGAAGTAGGCAGTGTTTTGAGAAGCGCGTTGGCGATGACGTGTGTCACGTGACCTTTCGAGAAGCACTCGGCAAAGAGGGGAGACCAGCCGATGAGGAGAGTAGCGAAGGAAAGAGCGAAACGAGCGAGGGCCGTTTTTCCATCATCAAACGGGTGTAACTCCGCTATTACGGCACCATTTCGAAAAATTCTCGCGGCTACATGTTCGTTGTATACTCGTGCACAACTGCAACACCACAACTAAATTTCGACCTCTGGGTGGCTTAGGGGCCCTTTAAGTTACAAATGGCAGTGGCTACTCGGTCATTATATTGTGGCACATAGGCTGTGTGCAGTGTTTACTTGAATATAGAACTCACCCGCAGATGTTTGGGGACATCAAATTTTATTTCTGTACAGAAACTTATGTTGCCAACACAACCAAGCTAGATGTAATATGCTGACAGGTGAATTTTTCCTAATGGTAAAGCGAGTACTCTTAGTAAAACTTTCTGCTGGGCGAGTTGGTTCATACTTGCAAAGGAGATGGTTATGCGCAAAAAAAAACAAAAAAACACGGACACAGAAGTTGTTGAAAGTTTGCGCTCGTCCCCGTCTACTTCTGTGTCCGTGTTTTTTTTTTGCGCATAACCATCTCCTTTGTGAGTACTCTTACTTTGTAACTTCTTTTATTCAAAGTGTGAAAATTTCCTTCATAATGTGTAATGCCTATATAAGATGCTCATCTTGTTCCCATCAAAGGAAAACATTACATACATTATGGTGAGCTATATATGGAGACCTATACTATATAGCTCCAGCAAGGGTGGTTTGCCATGGATCAACCACAAATGTTACAGGTGCCCATTTCTGTCATTTTCTGTGCTTGTACATAAAGATTTCCTTTGATGGGAACAAGATGAGCATGCTATTACTATGAACAAAAAATAAAGAATGCCAAATTTTCTTGTTGTTTACTGACCAAATATGTACTTATAAAATAAGAAACGACTGTGGCTTTCGATTAACACATGGCAAGCTCACAGAAAGAAACTACAGACTGATGTCATCATCACCATCTCTTCCTACAGTTTTCACCAATTTCACTTTCTGGTGTTCAATTTCAATCATTTCATAGCGTCTTTTTTTTTCGTTTTCCTCCTGCTTTTCTAGTGCCGAAATGAACCAGTCAAAAGTTGTTTTGTGGCGTCTCGTCTCGGCGTTTTGCTTGTTTTCTTGGCCACGGTGGTTGATGCCTCGCTGGCTTGGCATCCTGTCACCTTTTACTCGCTTGGGAGCAGGAGAGTTGCGTACATGCGCTACTCTCGATGGAGGAGAGACAACTGGCAGCACAGCAAACAAGGATTTAATATGTACAGGGATGATAAAAGCACGCGGCACACTAAACTAAAATTATAATTCAACAAAAGTCTTCACTCGAACTCAAACAACAAACTCAGATCAACTACAAACTACTTAAACATAACTATCTCCGCTTTAAGATCTCTCAGTCAGTCCTAGCGCTGACTCGTAAGAGTCTGGCCACCCTGGATTCGGCCTAACTGCGCCGCAATCAGGGAAGTGCGAATTCTTACGTCGGTTTCGTTCGTCCGAAGCGTTGCGGGTGCCGTAGTTGCCGACGCCTCGCGGTTCCGTCGACCTGGCCAGAACGTGGCTGGTGCCCCGGTGGCTGCCGCTGACATGTTACTCGCTGAGTTAGGCCTCGCGTCTTGTTCGTTCGGGTTGTCGCTAATGCCATAAATTGCCGACGACTCGCGGTTCCGTTGACCTGGCCGAGTACGTGGCTGGAGCTCCAGAAGCCGCCGCTGACGTGTCACTTGCCTAATGAAGTGTTCTTCGCCCTACGACGATCTGCGTGGCAGCCCGGTGCCCCGGTGATTATCAGTTGAACGGGCTTGGCCGAGGAAGAGGGATTCTCGAGAAGATCGGAACCACCGTGAGCAGCAGTGGCCGGTCCCAGGAGCTTCGTCCGGACGTCTCCGAGGACTACAGCTACACTTGGGCCTTGCCAGTCTCACGACTTCGTGGCCGGGTCCTCCGCTCTTCCGTTGTCAGAGCATGGCTGACGAGGCGACCTTCCAGCTCAAGAGCCACGTCGATAATAATCGAACCGTGCTGTTTCTTCCACGATCACAGCTCGGTTCACGCGCCTCGCGCACTCTCGTGGTTCAGAACGCTCTGCGAACTTCGTCCTCTTACATGTGACACATCCACTTGGTTCTGCTGCAGGTTCATCTGCTAAGCTGAATTAAAGAAAATCAAATTTCTTGAGTAGACTTGAAGCACGACATTGACTTAGGAGACAGGGAACCAGACACAGACAAAAGGTAACTTCAAATTATTTTATTCTGAGAAATACCACTTTTATATATATATGTATAATATGTACATATGATGAGTAAAAAGGTACTCGACAAGGAGACTAATACAGAGTTCCTTGGCAAAGAGTGTAGTAAAGACTCAAGGAAAGAGACTCGTGACTTGCATAACAAGTAACTAATCGCGTCAGCGCCTGATGATGTGTGTAGGCAAGTTTGGCATGATAGCTTAATTGCGGAGTAGAGACATTGCAATGTGATTCCACTGAGGAACACAGTGGGGTCGTCTCGCAGAGTAATCTCATAGCGACTTTGATTTCCTGTCTGTGTAATGAGGAAACAAATCAGTCCTTTCTGATGTCGGCAGAAGCAGGAAGCATTTCCGCTGAGGTGCTGGGTTCATGTTCTGCCAATAGGACAAGACGACAATTTAGTGTCCCTGAAGTAGTCGATTAGGCATCTGGGTCTCAGTGCATGCGGCTACAGTGTTGTCGAGCCAGTGCCAATGATGTCCTGGGCAAGACTAGCACATCAGTTGTGTACCGTGGCGAGATCAATCAGGGGCCCACAGGTATACATCGCTCAAGTAGCAGCAAAGCGGCTCCGGTGCTCTCATCACAAACGAAGAAGAGACGCGCTGTTCGTCTCATCTAGGATGGAATAACCTGATAAGCTGATGAAAAGCCGGTTTCTATCCCGACATCATTGACCCTGGATCCAATCGAACATTTTAAGTGTATTGCACTTTTGATTGAGCCTGTACTATCCGAACTCATTGAGTGTTGTGCGTTACATGCCCCGTGAACCTTCTTTACGACTTGAAAGTGCTTTGTATGGTCTTTTAACCTTATTTTGAACTCGCCAGTATAATGCGGTGAACTCACAGTGGACGGCGCAGAACATTTGTGTGATGATAAGTGTTGTGCGGCGTATGCTCAGTGAACTTTGCCTGCAACTTGACAGTGCAATATCGTGAACGTACGATGTGTGTGGTGTTTAGACCACACGTGTGAAATGTGTTGCACACTAGTGGCAGTTTTTCCCTCGGAAAAGCTTTTCACGAAAAGGGGCTTTTGTCACGTGTGTAGTGTGTGGCACACTGCAGTGGATGGGGAAAGAAAAGAAGCAGACGACAAAGAGTGCAAGCACGGAAGCGAATTCCATGCTTCCATGCTGGATGGAAGACGATGACAACGAAGTGCATCCGGCACGAGAACGCGCAGCGCAAGGCAAAATAAAAAGGAAAAAGAATCCAATCGGGTCCCGGACCGAAGCCTCCAGGACCTAACCCGATCCGACCCTCCCGCCAGCCTGTTCAAGGGCGTCGCCACCCCACCTATCACGGACTGCTGCCCGAAGCCAGCGAACTCCTGCGCCCGTATGCAGAGCACGAGCAGTCGGGCTATGGGCCCGAGTTTGCAGCCTGCTGCCTGGCTAGTATGCAACCTCCAACTGCACGTGTCGCCAAGCCGCCTGCATCCCCTCTTCAAACTGGAGCTACCGCACTCTGGTCCCCCATTCATCCGCCGACCACATCGACCTTCTGGTGAGACCAACGCAGCTTCTTTCGTCACCTCATCTCCGCTACTCCACGTCGAACTGTTGTGCACACTCACACGCATGACCTGCCCTAACTTGCGTACTGTCGGTGCTTTTATAGCTCATAGTATTTGTTGTTTCTTGTTATGAATTTTTCATTGGAGGTTTGTTTTGCGTTTCATTTTAGACTAGTTCTATTAAAAGCATTGTGTGTGTTTTTGAAAGAAATGGCTTTGTCCTCAATTGGTTCTCGGAGGCTCCGCCTCAGGGAACCATCTGAAACTATGACAAAGAAAAGAACCTGTATCACATATGCATATCCTGTTATTTAATGTTAAAGAACACCTTTTGTGCAGATAAGACTATCGTGCCCAAAAGGCATGCAATTTCACAGGATTGAGAGACATCGTTGTTGGCACTGCGTCACACAACCTGCTGACCTGTGAACTGTATAATTCTCCCTGGAAGGGGAGACTGGCTAGTCCACATCAAACAATATTCAACCATAATGATGGAATTGTAGCGCCCGCATCTTCTACTACACCAGGGGGCGCTCACAGCAAGGAAGGAAATAAAGCTGGTAGTGGGGAGCAAGATCCAACGACCAGCTCAGCAGCTTACGTGTCGGTCAATTTTACTTTCAAGCTCCAAAGTGGTGACCCAGACGTGAACATGACCAAACCTAGCAACAAAGCTGCACATAAAGCCCTCACTTCCCCAATATCGCGGAGGTGCGATTCAGCTACCACATTTTTGGACGCAGAATCCCCAGGTGTGGTTTCTGCAGGCCGAAGTGCAATTCCACCTCCACTGGATCACTTCGCAGACGACTCACTATTACAAGGTGATATTGTCACTATCACCCGAAGTAGTCAACAACCTCACCGTCCTCACCCAGCCTTTGGGTGAAAACCTGTATGATGGCCTCAAGGAAAAGATCCTGACGCGTGCTGTACCTACAGAATGCACTCGCCTGCAACAACTCTTGACCAGCGAAGAACTTGGCGATAGATGCCCCTCCCAAATGCTGTACTGGATGCGGCAGCTCTTGGGAGAAGGTAATTTCAACACCCACAGCGCTCTGCTCAAGGAACTTTTCCTACAACGCCTTACCCAACCAGTTCGCCTCGTCCTTGCCGCCGCTGATGACACGACGCTAGGCCACCTGGCTGAGCTTGACGATAAGATCCACGAGGCTGCCGCTCCTTCGGTTTCTATCATCGCGACTGCGCCTGAGCCCTCAGCTGTCGCCCAGCTTGATGGATGCATTTACAACCTCACGGCTGCCATTGCTTCACTTCACGGGCCCACACGACGCCAGCGCTCTTCAAGTTCGCTAGAACTGAGGGGTCCTTGCCGCGGACTTGAAGAGTGCTGGCGTCGTCTGGGCTCATGAAGCGAAACAATGGCAGCCTTGAGGTCCTCAATGCGCGCTTAGAGTTGGGCGACCACTGAGGGCTCAGCCGTAGTCGAATTTTCCAGTTTTATCAATATCCTTATAAGTGGACAGCAGAGCAATAAACAAAGGAAATTAACCATCACCAACCGCCGGTTTTATACCTGATTACAAATATTTCGAGTGTCTGAAATTCAATTTTTGCTAGTTGCACTGAACTCGGCTAATTCTGACTGCCATATAACCTAAAGTAGAAGCACATGTTTTTTTCCTCAGAAGACTCAGCTTTGATTTATATAGATCAGTTTGTACCACTCATGGAAGTGTTTCGCATTGTTGAAAAATAATGTCTTGATGAGCTTTTCTAGACTAAAGTTGTGTCATGTCTTGAAGAGAGTTGCTTTGTTACTGGAACATTATTTTCTCCAAATGTCCAAAAAAGCAAGGGGTACTTACCTATGAAGAAATTCAAGGCTCGCCATATTTGATGATCAAGCAGTAGTGGACAGAAACAGGTATTCAATAGCCAGCTTCAAGCCGATGCTGGGTATTATAAGCTCCCTATCCACAAAGAGATGGCAGTTGTATTAAAAGATGGAATGACCTGGGAAAAAAAAGCAAATTTAGAGTGAGAAACATACAATTTTATGTTGATATACTCTGAGCAGTATGTGCTATTCATTTATTCTCCAGAAGTTAATAAGAAAGGACCTAAACCAGGCAACTTCAATAAAATTTGGCTGTATCATATTACAGGCAGATGAGAAAATAGTTATTCTGGAAGTGGGGGTGTGCAAAAAAAAATCACATACAAATATTCAGCTAAGAGCTCTTGGAACATTGAAAATCCTCTCCAAGTTCCCTCTTATCTGCCCTCATCAACACTGGCACTCAGCTACCAACCAAGTAGAGATGGGTCGCTCAGGAGTGAGCCGCATCTTGTGAGCGGCTCTTTTTAAAGAGCGAGTGAGCGGTCATTCAGTAAAAATGAGCGGCGGTTCTTTTGGAGAAAGGGAACCGGTTCTCTCGCGTTCAGAGAGCCGTGCCGATGCATTCCGTCAAAGCCGGTTCTCCTGCTGGGTGCGACTTCCACGCCATCTATTAGCGCTACGAGAATGCAACTGCCCTCCAGCCCTTCCTCGCGAGAGTCGCCTTCACCCCCTCGCCTTCGGCTGAAGAACGAAAGAACCGCTGCTCCCTCACTCTTCAAAAGAGCGGCTCAAAAGATCCGGCTCGCGCCTGAGCGCTCAGGAGCCAGCCGCTCTTTTCGCCACGGCTCCGTCACTCTTCAAAAGATCCGGCTCGCTCCTGAGCGCTCAGGAGCCAGCCGCTCTTTTCGCCACGGCTCCCTCGCTCTTCAAAACACCCGGCTCGCTCCTGAGCGCTCAGGAGCGGGCCGCTCTTTTGAAGACCGAGGGAACCGTGGTTCAGTAAGTGAGCGGCGGTTCTTTCGGAGTGAGGAAGCCGGTTCTCTCTCCTTGAATGAGCCGTGCCGAACCGTTTCGTCAGAGCTGGGTCTTCGGCTGGGTTTTGATGTTTTTCGATTTCTGACCGACGAATGGTGGCCGGTGTGGGCCGACTCGCGCTACTGGTACTCGCGCGCAGAGTGTTGTGTGCGCAGCAGTCCCCTTGGTTTTTTGTCCGTCTTATGGTGTGGCACCCGATGCCACCGAATGGAGAAGTAAAGAAGTCTTAATTGGCAAAGGATGATACCGTTCGTTGCCTGCTGCTGTTCGAACGATGTCGCACGACTCTCACCGATCGTACATCGTGCGCTGGTCCAATAACACTTCGAAGATGGTCTTCCGTGCCTTTAAAGGGCCCCTAAACCACCTCAGATATTCTTTGAACATTTCAAGTAAATGCGCATCGAGTTCAGAATGCTGTCACTATCGACGATTCCAAACACTGCAGCGCTACGCGCTGCGGGAGTGCCACAAAAAAAAAACAAAAAACAATGCCGTTCTCCTCTCCTTGCCTTTCCGGTATCCCCAGCGGTTGTCACGATGCCCATTAGTTGAACAAGAACCTACGACTTCCGGTTAGTCTGCTAGCAGGTACGCGCGCTTTCTGCTCTTCCTCGTCGTGTTGCTCGTTTGTGCGCCCTTGCGAATTGGTAATTACAGCCCACAACGCAAGTGCCAAATCGCTCGCGTTCCAACACAGTCGTGCTTAGCGGTCTGATTAGCTGCGCGAACAGAGTGCCACAGTGTTGGCCTTTCCAGACGTGCGCGCAACACAGGGTCTATAGCGGTAGGCTTCGCATAACACGGGCCGGCACCGCAGCAACAGTAGGTAGCCGAGAAGCGCTGAGCCCGCATTACCGGCACGGTAACTCATCGCACGCTGTTTGCCATTCGCGGGCCGCCGTTCGACAGCGGTTCTTGCTCGCAAACAGCGAGATTTCCTTGCCCTACGTAGAGAGGATGAGACCGGGACTCATTTGTGCAGCAGATTCACCGCCGGTGATCACTCGACGGCGCCGATATCGTCGCTAGGCCTTTTCTTTAGCTTTTCTGGTTCCCTTCAAAGCTAAAACGGACGGCGCTTTGAAATGAAATACCGACGCTCACAAGCCGCAATATTTTCTTATCGTTGTTATCGCTCTTCGCAATACTTGTACAGAAAGAAGAAAAATACGCTGATATTAGCGGCGCCGTCGGCTGCGATGCAAGCACAGCTGAGCCCATCGTATCCTGGCTGCAGCTGATGTTTTCGTTGCCGGTGGCGGAGGCGTGCAGCTTCCCGGTCATCGATTGGCACATCGATCGTGCAGTGAGCGAGGCGCCAGCCAAACTGACATCTACTTTGGACACCTCTCGCGCGGCAGACGTTCTATGGCACTGGCGGCCGGTTCGCCGTCGGTATATGTGCCGCTAGCGTGGACGTGACCGGAAGTAGGCAGTGTTTTGAGAAGCGCGTTGGCTATTACGTGTGTCACGTGTCCTTTCGAGAAGCACTCGGCGAGGAGGGGAGACCAGCCGATGAGGAGAGTAGCGAAGGAAAGAGCGAAACGAGCGAGGGCCGTTTTTCGATCATCAAACGCGTATAACTCCGCTATTACGGCACCATTTCGAAAAATTCTCGCGGCTACGTGTTCTTTGTAGACTCGTGCACAACTGCAACACCACAACTAAATTTCGACCTCTGGGTGGTTTAGGGGCCCTTTAACGACAAGAGGTGAACGTACAGTTTACGTCCTGGTCTTCATTTGTGCTAATTAGTGTAGTCATGAAAATGTCGCCCATGACATCCACTTCAGTGCGTTTTCTGAGCGAACGAGGCCAATGATCCGTTGTGTTGTAATAGAACTTCATTTCTTTTTTCTTTCTTTTTTTTTGTCCTGGTGTATGAAGGCACGATCGCCAGTATTGCGTGTGCACTCAAGAGAAAAAAAAAACGAAAGGTACGTGCGGCAGTTTTGTGGGTCTTTCGTATGATTTTTGTATTGTACTTCAAGAAATGATTTCTACATTCATTTTGCATGGCGTCACAGCTTACTCATATTATAGTGAATGTACGCATGTGAATAAATGAATAAAGTTGAAAGTTAACGTACAATCATTTTGTGTTCTTAGTTTGGCAACAGTTGATTGTAAAGTACCACAAAAACGGACAAGCTTCTGTAATGAAGATGAAGTTACATATTTTTTTTTCTGAAAAAAGTACGTCGCATTCTGCCTGTCACAGTATCATAAGCATTTTATCCCCAATATCAGAAAAGAAAGCTTCATTACAACTAAAAATTCATGCTTTTAATATATGTAAAAATATTCTCTAAACATAGTGAAAATACCAATAACACGGTTATTAAATTATGCATACAGTTAAACCTGGATATAACGAAATTGACAAAATCCCAAAAAACTTCGTTATATAAAGAGGATTTCGTTATATGCAGGTTCAGCACGAAAATTCAAAAAATAAACGTTTACCGTATTTGCTCGATTCTAAAGCGCCCTCAATTGTAACGAGCACCCGTTTTCCGTTTTCGTCGAAGCACTCATCCTCGGAATGTCACACCAGATACCGGATGCGTGGACGCGTGTCGTTTCGCACAAGCCCGAGGCATCGGAAACGAAGAGCGAGCGTCACGATGGCGTCGCTCCGTCGTATAGTGTTACAGTAGAACCTCGCTGTTACGTTCCTGGGGGCTGCGTTTTCGCGGCTGTTACGTCGTTTTCGACCGGTCCCGGCACAGCTCCCTTAGAACTCAATGCATTGGTAACCCCGCTGTTGCGTCGCAACTGTGGGACCGTTCCCTCATCATACGTGGCGAACTGCCAGCCCGAGCGGCCATTTTGACTTTTCAAGTCGCTTGGCTTGGTGGCTTGACGATGGCATTGGCCGCCCAAAGTGCCGGGGGCGACAACTATGACGTATTTTCGGTTTCCGCCAGCAAAAGTATGGCCCTTGAGATCCGTATTTGCTGTATAAAGATGGTGTCCATGACGCGTTGTGGCCCTAAAATTGGTTTTGGCTCATAGATATTCCGTATATAAGGGTACGGCCATGCTAGCGGCAAAAAAAGCGCGCGTAATGCAGCGAGCGGCAAGTTGCCGCGCGTCAGCGCCTTGCCGCGAGGCCACCGTGGCACGCGCCTCTCGCCGCGTGGCAGCGCGATAAGATCTCCTGCGCTCTCCGAACGGGCGAGCAACACCCCGAGCGCTCGTTGTTTCATGCGAGAGACGACGATCGTAGATTCCGGTTGCGATGGCTCCGTGACGTCACCCTCGTCGCTCTTGATTGGTTCTTCATCTCGCGGCACGCGGCATTTGCCGCAGAACCCATTTCGCGCGGTACGCCGCAAGACCCCCGATTCCTGCCCCTTTCGCCGCGCGCAGCATGACGCGTTGCCGCGCGTTTCTGACGCGTGTTTCTGACGCGCGTTTTTGCTGCGCGTTTTTGCTGCGTGTTTTTGCTGCGTGTTTTTGCTGCGTGTTTTTGCTGCGTGTTTTTGCTGCGTGTTTTTGCCACTAGTGTGGCCGTACCCTAAAGTCCAAGGGCGATAACGCAGTCGCCGCGCGCCGTATGCTGTATGTGCGAGTGAAAACGTGCGAGGGGAGCCGACGACCGCGTCTAAATCTCGCGCGCGCAGGAAAAGCAGGGAGGAAGCGCGCCTTCTTCCGTTGCGCTCGAGGCACCGGCGAGGGAGCGAGGGGGGAGGGATAGCGGGGCGGCGCGCGGTCGCGCAGGCCGTATCTTGAAAGCGATCTGCGTTGGGGCAGAGTCTAGCAGTGTAGGTGCATCGGCAGTTCGTAGCTTTTTGCGTGCTGTGTGTTCTCGGCGCTCAGTTTGCGTTGAAGCTATAGACAACAGCACGAAGGTCACTTCGCTCACTTCTCCAGCTGCGCTTCCACACGCCGCCAGCGTTTGACGCGCCGTCGAGTCTGATGTGCCACAGCGTGTACCAGCGCGTCGGCAACATCAGCAGGAAAAGGAGAGAGTGCCGGCTTGGCGGGCTAGGCCAGCTGCAGCAAGCGGCAGGATCAGATTTGAATGAAGGGAGGGGGAAAGGTCACGCCCGCGGCGGCAAGATCGCCGGGTCGAGGGATGCAGGCCCGCCTCGCACACGCACGCACACGTGCGCTCGCTTCGCATTCCATCGCAGCGGAGAAGGTGCTTCCGGTTGCTGCTCGCGCAAAAATGACAAAATTTGGGGCGAAATCTTTAGGTGGTCGGAGGGGAAAATTCGTTATATCGAGGGTGTCTCCCGCTGCCACTTCGTTACGTAGAGGTCTCAAATACATGTGCTTCTATGGAGTAACGGCGGGGAATCGAAAAACTTCGTTATATCCAGGAATTCGTTATATGGAGGTTCATTATAAGCAGGTTTAACTGTATATCGTTTTTTTTTCAAAGCCACATAACTATAGAATATGCATAACACAGGTTACATGTTTAAGTGAACCGGTGAACCGGTTCATTTCAGTGAGCTGAGCCGTTCCGAGCCGCTCACTGAAGTCAACCGTTTTGCCCATCTCTACAACCAAGAACGCTAAACTTCACAGTCAGCTGAGGAAAGCGCTCATGCCTGTTGCACAGCGCACCACACAAGTCACAGATGACAGTACACCAATTGCAGGAATGTGCACCGATCCTGTCAGTAACAGTGGTCATGAGACTACGGCTTTATATGTCGCTCTTAAGCGGTGTGATCCTTGATCAGCTGATGTGATCTTTGGCCAGGACTTTTTATCTCCAAACTCCACACTTATAGACTGCGCGAACGATGCTCTTCACCTAGAGCTCCCACCTGAACATTGACATCGTTCGAGATCCCCTGAAACACCTGTGTTGCATTGATTTCGTTCACTCACCGTCCCAAGCTGCAACCCACGTCTCTTCGACGCCCTCTATTCGTGTAACAATATTCCATTAGCTTGATGTGATGTGTTTTTCGTCACCGATCTCGGAGGCGTGCGGGTGTTAAAAGAGATGGAGAAGGAAGACGGATGGCGACACAGCAAACAGATTTTTTAATAACACGCACACTCAAAACCAAAACTAAAAATCAAGCACACTACGGGAAGAAAGACTAATCAAGATATAAACTAATGTACACAGCCTAATATACAAAACGTTCTACTTGGCGCCTATGCGCGTCCATGGCGGCTAACTCTTCAAAGTCAGGCAACCCTGTCTTATCTCTGCGACGCTACAAATAAGAGTCACCTTGCTGCGTTCGTCGTTGCACGTTTGTCTGAGTCCGAAGCTCGTCGGCCCTTTTTCTCCAGCAGTAGGTGTACTCGTTGATGCTTTTGCCTTGCCGTCGGCACGTCGTCTCTTTATCAGTAGGGAGCTCGCTGGTGCTTCGTCGGTGATGAGCTCGTCGGCTCGTCCGCAACGGCGGTCGCCGTAGCTTAGGCCCACCTGTCTAGGCCTAGCGTCGGGACGCGTTCCAACTCCTTCAAGAGTGCTGACGTGGCGTCCCGAGGAGAATCAATCGTGCCGGTCTGCCGCAGAAGGGGGAGCCTCTCTGGGGTGCCTGGTCCTGCCGTGAGAAGCTGCAGCTCGTCCAGGAGCCTCGCCCGAACTTGCCGAGGTCGACGGCCACGCCTTGGACGGCCAACGTCACGGACTCGGCCAGACCCCCAAGTCTCCCGTCGCCAGTGCGGTGCTGGCGATGCGACCTTCCTGGCCCGGAACCACGTCGATAATCCCCAGACAGCGCCGTTCATCCCTCGATTACGGCTCGGCTCACGCGCCTCGCGCGCTCGCGCCGTTCAGAACGCTCCGCTCACATCGTCTTTGTCTTCTTTTATGGCGCCGCCGGCGTCTTACTCATGACATGGCTCCCCTTTTTAAGAGTTTTTTCTGAAAAAACTGCTTTCTGTCCGTCTTCTTTCTTGGTGGCGAACTTGACTCTTGTGACTTGGGTGCCTTTCTGTGCGTCGTCTTCGCTTACCACTCATCACCACACTTCACTGCACTATCGCGCACATTTCACTGTTTGCACTGTTCACAACACTCATGAGTTCATTGTTCGCGCCACTTCAAATATGTACATTTGTGTTGTCCGCGTTATGTTCTCACTGTTTAGTCAATCCATTGCCCTATTCATGTAATCTGCCCCCACGTTCTGTCGTCCCTTAATGTACTATATGTGGAAAGTAAGGCTCCCTCTCATCATATCTGTTATACGTCGGCTTAGCTTTATATGCACGGGCTCCTCTGTTAAACACTGCATCTCGCTCCGCCCAACTTCTATTTGCTCGGGTAGGTCTGAAAATCCTTCCTCAACCTTGTTTCTCTGCCTGGGGCCTGCCCACTGTTTGTATCTTATCTCGTGTGTCCTCCTTGGGCTCGATTCGTCCCGTTCCCAATTTGTGCCCCACAAATTCCCTAGTCTTGTAGCCTATCTCACACTTGGTTGGCTCTATCGTCAATCCTATGTCCTTGTCATCGGCAATCGCCAAACAAACACCAGTCTTCTCGTTTTTCCCCTTAGCCATCGTCTTCTGGCATACGTCACATGATTTTACATATCGTTTCACGTCACTCTGCACTCCCAGCCAAAAGAACTCTTCTGTTATTTTTTGTAACGTGTCCTTGATTCCCTGGTGACCTGTCGTTACACTATCATGCGCTAACTTCAATACTTTATTCCTCAGTTTCTTCGGGACCATCAACTGTAATACTTCCCTACCTGAACTAAATATATATCTCCGGTACAACAAATTATTCTTCTTTATAAACTCCGCTACTGTCCGACTCCTTTTCCTTTGCACCCGTTCTCCTATCTTCTGTTCACACTTTCTTATCGACTCATCCTTGTTCTGCAATTCTCGAAACTCTGCTACCGTTATATTTAACCCCTTCACGGCCGTAACCTGCAAGGCCGGCGGAGGTTTGATGCCCTTGCTACTTGCTCGTGTTTGTACTACAGCGGCTACGTCTGTGTCTTGCATCGCTCCCTTTTGCGCTTCTGAGCGTTCCTTCTCTACCACGTCTTTCTCAGTCTTCTTCCAACTTGGGTCAGGGGTCATCTGCTTTCCTCGCTCCCGGTACATTTCCCACAATCAAATCATAGAGGGGATCGTCTACACATCTAGCTGTGACTAGTCCTATATAGAAGGGTGTCGATATTTGGATCTGTGCCTCTGGCAGATACTTGACTGACTTGTCTACCAAGATCACTGGTTTAAAGTATCCGGTCATGCTTTCATGCGGCACTAAACTTTTCCTCACTAAAATTGTATTTGCTCCTGTGTCTCTCAGCACTGTAACCTTGTGCCCTTCTACCTCGCCTTCCACTACAGGCATGTTCTGTCCTCTCTGTCCCTCCTCTCTTGTGCTCATAATGCATGCAGTCTGATCCATGTAACTAGTCCTGCATTCATCTGCTCTGTGACCTTTCTTTTGGCACAACTGACAAACTACCGGTGCTTCGTGACGATTATCTCTCACTCGACAGTTCATCGCTACATGACCCAGCCGATTACATAGGAAACACCTCTGCGGTCCCCTTGGTCTGTTCATTTGTCCTTGATTCTTCACGTCTTCTACCGCTGCTGCGTGCGTATCTTTATCACTCTTTCCCAAATTCTTCAACCCTTGTGCTTCTACGAACTGTTCGGCTTGTTCGGCCATCTGCTTTACTGTTTGCAACTTTCTTTCCTTGAGAAATATTGCCAGACTGTTACTGCACCTGGCCAGAAATTGTTCACCTACGACTTTGTCACGAACTGCTTCATACGTTTTGTCAGTCTCTGAAAGCTCTATCCACCTTTCAAAGTAGTTAGTTAGTCGGCACGCAAACTGTTTGCCTGTCTCCGAGTCTTCTGGCTTGCATGAGCGAAACTTCTCTCGAAACCCTTCTGCCGTCAACCTGAATCTCTGTAATAAAGTATTTTTCACCTTGTCGTAGTCTAGTGATTCTTCAGCTGACATACGCCCATATATACTCAACGCTTCACCCACCAAACATAGGCTTAAGGCGTTAGCCCACTCGCTCTTCTCCCAGCCTTGCCCGATGGCTATTCTCTCGAACCGATGCAAATATGCATCCAAGTCGTCTCTTCGCTCGTCAAAAGGAGCCATTAATTTTCTAGGGCAAATTCGCTTTGGTCTGGAAGCAGCTGAGTCGGATGACGCCGATCCGGGTGAACTCGTTCCGTCGCGAGAACCCGCGCCCATTTCCGCTAGCCTTATCTTTAGCTCTAGAATTTCCTTTTCGCTTTTCTGCTGTTCGCGTACTCGTTCATGTTCCTCGCGTGCTCGTTCGTGCTCCTTCTCTTTCTCTTGACGAGTGTACTCGAAGAATGTCATTGTCTCGTCCTTTGACAGGTTTAAACCCTTTGCTATTGCCGCCAAACGTTCCCACTCCATCTTTGCTACTCCCGAGTATCGGTGACTGGGCTAAGATAGAATCCGGGACGGATCCTGGCAAGCTCGCCAATTGTGATGTGTGGCCAGAGCGGTGCTGGCGATGCGACCTTCCTGGCCCGGAACCACGTCGATAATCCCCAGACAGCGCCGTTCATCCCTCGATTACGGCTCGGCTCACGCGCCTCGCGCGCTCGCGCCGTTCAGAACGCTCCGCTCACATCGTCTTTGTCTTCTTTTATGGCGCCGCCGGCGTCTTACTCATGACACTTGAAGACATTTCACGTTTCCTTTTGTGAACTTTTGTGGCACTCGAGTGCTTGAGCAACGTACCGGTGATGTTAGGGCCAAAAAACTAAACGAGAAACCACATTAGATCATATCTATAAAGGCTCCATTGCGTGAGGTAAATCCTCGAACTACAGATTTTTGTCTCTTTCACTCCTTGATTTAACATAAGTGGCAACATGATGATTACCAGGGCTTCCACTTAAAAACTAGTTTGGAGGTGTCCTTGAAACACAAAACTTTGAATTTTATTGCACTATAGATCAGACATACAATTTTTTTAGGTAGTTGGAGCATTAGCTTATAATTTTGGAGATGTGTTTCACTAGATGAAGTAGATCTTCATCGTGTCCGGTGCGCTCACTTGGCTTGCTCACTGACAATGTGAAGTTCAAACAAGGAGGGCATATGGGTGTTCTCATCTCTGTCCTGAACCCCGCTACATGATAAAGAATGTACAAGTTATTTTGCTAAAGTCATTGCAAAATTTTCTCATGTACTGAAATTCACAATGCATATATGTATACAGTCAAACCTCGATATAACGAAGTTGTACTTGAAGTGAAAAATTTAGTTAATTCAATAGAACTAAGATGGGGAAATAAAAATACTTCGTTACATAGCTGAATTTCGTTAAATCAAGGTTCGTTATATCGAGGTTTGACAGTACAATAAAGGACTGGCCAAGCTCTCCTGCTCTTTTTCATTATTCAGGTTACCTGGTAGTAATCGTGCTTAAGCTACAATGATGTTAAAGTTAACAACTGCTGCATTAAACAACAACACCCGCCGTGGTTGCTCAGTGGCTATGGTGTTGGGCTACTGAGCACGAGGTCGCGGGATCGAATCCCGGCCACGGCGGCCGCATTTCGATGGGGGCGAAATGCGAAAACACCCGTGTACTTAGATTTAGGTGCACGTTAAAGAACCCCAGGTGGTCCAAATTTCCGGAGTCCTCCACTACGGCGTGCCTCATAATCAGAACTGGTTTTGGCACGTAAAACCCCATAATTTAATTAAACAACAACAAAAGTCAGAGATGGTCTTACATTACAGACCGTTTAAATGATAGGAACAAAGTCCATCACACAGATTGTTTTTTGGTAACCATGAAGGTGATATCTTAATAAATGGATATTGTTTTTTTTTTTTTTGGCGCAAGGGCCAGAAATGACCAAAGGCCGCCATGACACTTGGTGATGAATGGCAATGAGAAAAGTTTAATATCGTGGAAAAGGAGTGCCTGCCTAATATATTGTCTGTACATGGTGTAAGATATGTATCTATTAAAATAATGTCAATGAAAAAGGAGCCGTATGGTTATAAACGTACTTTATGAAGAATTATATACTAAAACTTGTTAATTTTAGCAGCACTAGCGCCTCTGCAGAGCCCTTCAGCGCAAGGGCTGCGAGGCATGTGCTCTCTAAGTGACTGCATTGCAGCTACAGCCTCCAAGGAGAGCTTGTGCTACAAATAGCCTGGCCAAATGATTTCTATGGTATTCGTTTCTCCTAAGAACTTGAGTACTGTTTTAAAATTAAATAGAGGGTCATTGCTTCAAAAGAACACTGGGTGCAAAGGTATAACGGTATAAGGAACGGAAGAACTTTTTTCTCTCCTCTTCTAATAATGGGCACTGAACATGGCAGGCTCACAGAAAGAAACTACATACTGATGTCATCATCACCATCTCTTCCTACAGTTTTCACCAATTTTCCGAGCAATTTCACTTTCTGGTGTTCAATTTCAATCATTTCATAGTGTCTTTTTTTCCCGTTTTCCTCCTGCTTTTCTAGTGCCGAAATGAACCAGTCAAATGTTGTTTTGTGGCGTCTCGTCTCGGAGTTTTGCTTGTTTTCTAGGCCACGGTGGTTGATGTTGTTCCTCCTGTTGTTCCCTCGCAAGAGTCTCCTCCTCACCCTCACTTTCGGCTGTCTTTTGAGCTGCTCTTTTTGAAGAACGAGTGAGTCGTGGTTCAAGTCAGTGGCGGTTCTTTTGGAGAGAGAACCGGCTCCCTTTCTCGAAAAGAACCGCCGCTCAGTTTCACTGAACCACTGCTCACTCGCTCTTTAAAGAGAGCGGCTCGAAATATCCGGCTCGATCCTGAGCGACCCTTCTCTAATTGCCAGCCGTATACCTAGATTGTGGACTGGGTCGAGAATTTTGAAAGCATTATCCGATACGGATTGGTACACCATGGCTCCGTAGTCGAGGTGTGATCGTACAAAGCCCTTATACAGGCTAAGCAGACACCTCCTGTCACTGCCCCAGTTTGTTCGAGAAAGTAGCTTAAGCAGGTTCATAGTCTTCAGGCACTTCACTTTAAGATATTTCAAGTGGGGAATAAAATTAAGTTTTGTGTCCAAGATAATACCTAAAAATTTGTGTTCGCGACTGACCGCTAGTTGTTCGCCATTAAGGTCAATAGAGGGTTCTGGTGATATGCCTCTCTTGTTCGAAAAGAGAACACATGTGCTTTTTTGAGGGTTATATTTAAAACCATTTTCTTGTGACCATTTATAAAGTTTGTTTAGGCCAAGCTGTAGCTGTCTCTCGCAGATCCTAAGATTGCACGACCTAAAAGCTATCTGTACGTCATCCACATAGACCGAGTAAAAGAGTGTGCGAGGTATGATGGCATGTAAGGAGTTCATATTTACAATAAAGAGCGTACAGCTCAGCACTCCACCTTGTGGTACCATCTGTCTCCTGTGTGAATGATCGAGACTGCACATTACCAACTATAACACGAATCGTTCTGTCGAACAGGTAGCTCTCAATAATGGTCAGCAAGTTGCCATGTAAATGTTCGAAATAAGAATGTTCGAGAACGCCTGTGGAAGCTATATAACCGCCGTGCGAGAATCGTTCAGGGGAATTCAGGAGTTCGAGAGTTCAGTCCGCACCGGTGAAGTGATGTAACGTGAAGACTGAGCGTCTGCTGAAGAAGGGGATTCCTCGGCAAGCTAGTCGACGAGTTCATCGAGCGTCTGCATTTCCGGAAGAAGTTCTTTTTTGAGATTTGCCCGAGTTACACAGAGATCGTCCGACTTCAAGACCAACACTGGTGAATACGATTGGACACTTAGTGTTCCTTTTTTATTTTGTGCTTTACGTGTTGGACTCTTAGTACTTGCCGTTAATTATTTTCCTGTGTTTTGTGAATACCCATCTGATTTGTATTGTGTTGTGTCTAGCCTAAGTGTGCAAGTATGTGTGTAACTGCCTTGTGTGAAGAATATATTTTGTTGTGTTTTGACAACTCTGGGCTCTGACTCGGTCTTTGGACAGCAACCGGCGTTCGCTGGCGCACCAGAGGGCCCATTCTTAATTGTCCTTGCTTTCGTGGGATTATTTTCGGAAGCTGATAATTTGGCTTTGGAATTTGTTCCGGCGTCTCCGCATCGTTCACCGGGGTATGTGACACGCGGTCATCACGCGCCTGCACGAGACTGCACGGCATCCCCACAATTGCTGCTGTTTTTTCTGTGGTGTGTTTCTGATGGAAATGGCTACGCCAATGAACAAACGTAAATTTCTCTCGAGGAGGAGGAGGAGGAGGCACATATGATCGCCAAGGCCAAAAGAGAAAGGAAAAGAAACGTGAGCAGCTTCCCCTGTGGTGCAAGACTTGAGTAAACAGCGGAGCTGGTGATCCACCTAGCTTCTTCCAGGTTTTACTAGGCTAGGAGATGCTAAGTTTTGCTAGGAAATGCTAAGTGCTGCTAGGCACAGTATTCCGAATCGGCTCGCCACCGACGCGGAGATTCTCCCTTGGCCGCGCGACGTGCTTCAAGATGAGCGGCTTCTTCGGGTGTCCGGTCTTCTTTGGTCGTCCCATGTCAAGGCTACGTGTACTTGCCACAGAGCCTACGAGAGTTCTGCTTCGATCGCGGCGGCTCCGAGATTTATCTCTTCGGTGACGTCACATCCAAGCTGCACCTCCACACTTGCCGGGGCGTGGCTAGTCGAAACCTGCCGAGCCGCCGCCAGAGGCGCCTGCTAAGTCCCGGACACTGCTCGCGTTCGGCACAAATGCGGGGAAACGAGGAAACACGAACGGCTTTGGCAGAAGCTCTGCACGTTGCCTCATTGGTGCTGCTACAATTACTTTTTCTTTCTCTATCTTGCTTTCATTTTTTCTTTTCCTCTCCCGAATATAGTGCGCGCCGCGCGCATGCTCTTCTTCCTTCTCCTTAACGTCCCATGTCAAGGCAACATGTGCACGGCACGGAGAGGAGGCGAAGCACACGCCGCTCTGTGAGGTGGTTACTAGGCAACCCAGGCGACTCATCGCTCAGTGAGATTTTCTCGATTGACGAGCACTGTTTTACGGATAGCTTAAACAACATCACTGTTAGAAATGTTGCAGTTTCGCCCCAAAGGCGAAGCATCGATTGCAATCGCAGATTAGTAGACAGGTATACGAACTAAGAATATTAGTTTTATCGGCCGTAAAAACTTGCCCAAACATTAGCTTACTAACAATTTTAAATAATAAGTACGGTGTCACGCGCGCACACGTAAACATCACCACATGTCGCTGCTCGATGACCGCAGAAACCGGTGTCAACATGCTGCAGTGAGGAGGGGCGGTAATCGCAGCAAGCAAATTGACCTCCGTACCATCTCCTGCTTCAGCGCGAACTAAACATCCAAAGCCCAGCGCACACGACTCTACCGGCACTAGTTGCACTTCGCTCACATCGCAGTTCACTTTGAAGATGAGGCCCGCGCGGGCGCGCACTTTGCGCACGTCGCAGATCCTTTCAAGATACCGCTCCGACGCGGCCACCGCCGCCGCCGTTTTCAACATGATGCCAACGTCTCATCAGGGGAAAATGACAATCCGCTAGACAAACCGACTCCGGCGACTGCTTTGAAGTATTGGATCCATTTGACCTCATTAGAAAAGTTATCAGAGCCCCCGACAATGACATTGCGATGGCTCTTTTAACGGACTAGGACACTCGCGTAACGCCTTTATTTGCCGTAAAGCGTAAGAAATCCAGGCTGACTGAGGTCTGGAAATAAAACTTCCGGTAAATGCAAGCTTGCCAAGCTTGCTGACTTTGTCATAAATATGCAGTGAAATTGTGATAATTCAAAAGCGCTTCATTACGGCGGTTGCCAAGCTTGCCGACTTTGTCATAAATATGCAGTGAAATTGTGATAATTGAAACCGCTTCAATGTGGCGGTGCATGTGCCATGCTTGCCGACATTGTCATAAATATGCAGTGAAATTGTAATAATTCAAACCGCTTCATTGTGGCTGTGCATGTGCCGCAAAATGATTTTTTCGGGTTCGGCCGGGCAAGCGCGTTCGGTTAGCCGTCGGCCACTATGTATGGAAAATGCTGTGACAGCGGCGCGAAGTGCATTCCATCCAATTGCTAAGATTTCCCAGACGATGATTTCGGTTTCGTTTGCGGCTTTGTCGTTTGACGTACGTATATAATACTAATCGCGTATCAATGAAGTTACGCCACAACGAAGCTTTTCGTGTGTCCCGTGAATTTTGTTGCAGCGGGACTTGACTGTATATTCAAATTACAATACGACGTTATCATACCTGTAGGTTGTGCTTAAGTTGTACCTTACGATTTTTCTGACCCTTTTACTTTGAGAAATTCAATTAGTTCACCAGCGCCTCTGCGCCACGCGAAGGGCTTGTGTGGTCGGAATGGTTCGGGATTATTTTCTTGGCCGCAGACACTGAGACCGACGCCGGCTTTTCTGCGACATGAGGCTTTTAACGATATTACATTAAAAGACGTTGATAGCCAGCTTAAAAAATCAGGTACATGCTCTAAGTAGTCTAAGAAATCTAGTTTGTTTCCCAATGGCAGCTGTAAAACACTAGAACCATGACTTGCGCCAAACATAGTCAGACACTCAATACTGCTATTTATCGATGAGAATTATGAAATAATTTTGTGCCTTAATGACTGCTTCATATACATAGGTACGCCACCACTCCTTCCGTTTTGCCACACAAGACCGTTGTACGAGTAATCGTGAAAATGCAGAGGATAGTCGTTTGTTGTTAGCCAGTTTTCCATACACACTAAAACATGAAAGTTGTGGGAGATCGAGGTATATAAGTGGCTAAGTCGTTCCTTTTTATTTTTAAGGCTACGCATGTTTATGGGTAAAGCCTTGAGCCGTTTGGGGGTACATGAAATAGATTCGTTGAAAGTCATGACATCATAATAGTTAAATGCATTGGAGTTATCCATATTTCAGGACAATCTCACGAGCTCATGAAGAGGAAAACTTCACACTACACTCCTTCGTTCATCTTTTCCATATCCTTAACGCTGGAAATTTTCAGCACCGATGAGTTCTCAACACTCTGCCCCCCCCCCCCCCTGAGGTAACTATAAATTTCCACCATAGTTCCTCCTTTTTTTGCACTGAGGAACCCAGCAGCTGCTTGCCCTACCTAGTTAAGTGTTCATTCACATAGACTATTGACAAGCACTGAAAGAAAAGTGCATTTGCATCCAATTTTGCCTTCCTTGCCTTGCTGAGAAAGGCATTTCTCTTGGTTCTACGAACAAACTGGAGAATAATATTTGATTCGTCGTGCCGAGCAGTAGATACACGATGACAAATCCCAACATCAGCCTCTGCGACTCCTTCCTGTATGACTAAGCCAATTTTTTTTATTATAGCTACTGGTTCACTTTCATGAAGAATGCCTTAGATCTCAATGCTGTTCACGTGCTGGTACTATTCTAACTCTTCTATTTTGTTTGTCAACTTCACAGTTTGTGAACGGAGTTCTCCGTTCTCTGTCAACACTTTCTGTAACTGCTTCGCTATTTCGCTGATGCCTTCAAATTTTTCCTTTAAGCCTCTGATTTCAACCTGAGCTCACGCTTGAAATCTCCAAATGCTTTAAACATACGAAGCGCTTCCTATGTCATTGTAACAAAAAAAAAAACAAAAAAAAACACCAAAATATTGTTATGGGAAACAAAAGAAACAATTAATTGTTTGGATGAAGTGCACAGCGCTAACACACGAGACAATAGGGTTATACAAGAACGCTGCTTACCTGTGAAACCAAGCACAATATTTAGTTGCTACTCCGATGCGCACTGCCTCCAAACTGGAATTGGTCTTCGTTCTGCTGGTCCTTTTTATGTCGTCGGCACCCTGCACATTCCCTGTGAAGTGGGCGTTGCTACGTTGTTTTTCCGTGCAGATAGACTTGTACGATAAGTGACGATAGAGGCGATGATCTGGGCCTGTCACGTGCATCCGTGGTCCACCGGGTACCAAGAATTTATTCCACAGGCCTAGCGGTGCGCTGCAAAAGCAAGCGCAATATCTAGTTGCTACTCTGATGTGCACTGCCACCAAACCTCAATATGAACAGTGCAATTTGGGCTTTTGGATTCAGGACGTAATTTAAAACATTGGTAAATTTTAAAAAAAGTCTGAGAAAGTTCACTAAATGCAATTATGAATTGCCAATGTAATATGAAACTCCGATGCTGCAAGCCAGCGTATGCCTAAACTATGCTGGTACGCAGCATCGGCACGTCGGAACGCGAGGCAGCCGCCTCTCTTAAAGGCCAATCGCCCACGATAATCACACGAGTTCCGAAAAAGCCTCGAAAGAAACACGACGATCACGCGAATCGGTGACAGCGGCATGTCACAAGGGAAACGGCTGTCGCCCGCGTGCACACACAGGTTCTTTAGCACACGCCTTTTCCATACCAGCTGGCAGATGACACGCTGGCGCGCGTTGCAATGGGTCTGTCCCTGGCTTAGGACGGTGCCCTTGCGCTCCACAACAACGCAGTATGCCCGAAGGCCGCACGTGGACGGATATTCCAACAGCGCAGCTCAGCAAAGCAGCGGGACCAGTGAGGTGAGAAGGCACGCATCGGGTCAGGCATCACCACAAAATACTTTCATTCTCGAATCGCGCTTTTTTGTTCTGACGGAAGGTAACAGTGTGTCAGCTAAACAGTCAGTCGAGCCGTTTTTTCTGAGAAGGTCGCGAAGTGGCGGTTGTTGCGCGTGCATACTCCGGCCAGACAAGTGTCACCTAGCAACGGAGGTATGTCTCTTCCTTCTTTTGTAAGTGCCTCTTTTGTGCTTCTTTCAACGGCCGCACTAGATACGCCGCTACACGGCTGGAGAAATGTAACCTCGGTACTCAAGGGGTTGCCACGCGGCCACACTTTGTACTTTCCGGGCGGTGTCATTTACACGCGCTTGCACTTTAAAATAGTTCAGGTGTCTGCCTCGAGCGAGACAGTCGCAGTGTCCACAGCAAGGAATGTGAAAAACAAACAAGCTTTGGAGGCGACATGGAGCTTCCTTTTTGTCGGTAGCTTTCTCGCCGTCAGCGTCTGCTTTGAGCGTGTCGCTCTTATTACATGGTGCTTTAGTGGCGTGTGGGGCCGGAATTTATGGCAAATAGCTACAGCGCGGGCCAAAAGTGAACGGCGACGTCTTCGTGGATAGCTCATATGGCGAACACTTATTAACTGATGCGTTATTGGGCGGAATGGTTAATTTTTGGGCTTTCACTATCAAGACTTTTCAGAATAACAAACTATTTATTGCGGTCCCCTGAAATGAAGTTTGTTACATCGAGATTTCACTGTAACGGTTGAACATGGCAGAGCCTTAAAGGCCTACATCCAACTGACCGAATGCCATTACAAGTAACGAGTAATAACACCACCTTTCTTCTTGCATAAGCACCTATCGACTGTGTTTCCAGTTTCAATGTTGAAAATTCAACCTTATGGATCCAATAATGTATAATATTTAGCTTGACAGTTTCACTCCTTTGACAGTAGAAATATTTGCCTGAATCACCGTGCTTATAGTGTGAGGCGTTTGTTGCAGCATAATGTTAAATGGGCGAAAAATATAATCTGGTAGTGGGGCACAGAGGTGCTTAGATTAATGTAGCTAATTTACATTTGAAAAATACTGTACAATGTAACTACAGGCTGCACATTTTCCTGTACATTGAAGGTACAGCCACATACAACTGTAAATAAAGCAAAGATAATCAATCTTTCCATTATGCAGCAGAAATCAAAGAATCACCACTAACCAATCACTCAGTGCCAACATTACACCCCAAGAACTGACTAAATCTTGTACACATGTGACTTGCATACAATGCATGCATGTTCCCCTCACCGGCTCTTACCTCATGTACTCGTATGAGTTCGCTGAGATCATCTTTGAAGTAGGACATTGTTATGGTATAAGACCAACCGATGCAGCATCCTTGTCACCGAGACTGGTCTCTGCTTCCGTTATTTTTTTAAACTCCACTCCAGCACAGCGTCATTCCCCATGTTCGAGCACAAGAACAATGTAAGCAGCAGAGATACATCTCTGCGTATGTTCCTCAGCCTTTCATCCATTCGCACCCTTGTAAGACTAAAAAAAGAGCGATGCAGAGCATAAAATGAAATTAGGTAACAAGATATTTCCTACAAATGGAAGAACCTATAGATAGGCACGCTGGGACATCATAGGAACAGTTGTAGAAACATAAGCCTGTTACATTTCTTAATCTTCTAGCACATCTGTGTTATCCGCACCGAATATGATTTTGCTGCATTGTGTTAAGGAAGTACGTGGCAAGTTCAGTGGTCATATTGGTTAAAATTTTCAATTTTCCGATTTCTTTTTCTTTTTTTCGTGATCCTCAGACCTTCATTTACATCGTGGTGAAATATTGTAACAGACTACAGAGTAGAAATCGAGAAAACCGCACTGTGGGTACTGCTAGTGTGAAGCAAAACACAGGAGAGCATGAAAGGCAATCAGACACAGCAATTCTGGCCCAAGCATAAAGAAGAATAGTGTTGTCATATTGAGAATTGGCAAAAATTATGAATCACAGACTGTGCAGACCAGCATTATGACATTTTTTTGTTTTCCACAATCACAGCAGTGCACAGCGGTTCCATGTCTGAGAGCACAAAGCCGCACGCCCACAAGCCTCATCATGGTCACCATTTTATCATCACCATCACCACCGTTCTATTCACACTGGTCATACAGAAAGAACCTAGAACATAATCAAATTTGGGACCATTAAGATTATACATTTGTCATGCACCTTGTAATGCATGCGATTACTACTAGTTTGTGTTCTGAACTTTAGGCATTCTCTAGCAGCATACCTGAAAAGCTTGACAAGTAGAAACTTGCAAGCTGCCGCTTCACACAGTGTTCCTGCAATTAACCCTTTGTGGTCCGAAACTTTTATCCACTTCCCGGCTGTTCTGGTCCGAAACTATTTTGCCAGTTTGTGGCGCCGCTAACAAAACCACCAACTGTGGAAGAAAAACTCCCAGGATATTCATTTTTTCCATTGCATTCTGCAGGCAACTCCTCTGCCAATATTTGAGCAGCGTGTTATACCGCTCGAAGTATTCTCCAGGGTACAGGCCTGGGTTGTTACTGCAGGTTTTGCAGAAAAACACAGTTTCCCTCCTGCCTCCGTTTGTTTTTCGATCGCTACAAGCGGCACAGTCCTTGTTGCTTCGGCGTGGGAGCTTGTAGATGAAATGGCTCCTGCCATCTAGCTTTTCCTCGCACTCCTTCCGCACAGACGGGCCTTGCTTTTTGGCTCTAGCCCTCACGCCACCCACCAGCTGTTGGATGAGGTTGCAGCGGTACTGCAGGTGTCGCTGTTCTTTCTCACCATGACTCTGCAACTGTGTGCGCCTCAAAATAAAGCTATTGACAATGGAAACGTCTAGAAGCTTTCACTTAATGCACCACCGTAAAACACTTGCGGTGAAAATGTGGTCATGCTTCTCAGCGAACGGCGCGAACGTGCGGTTGCGCGCGCAAGTGTGAACGCTCTGGTATCCAGAAGTAGTGCTGAACAATGTGCTGCACCCTAGTGCAAAGAGAAGTAAACTTCAAGAAACAAAGTTTATTTATCCCTCAAGAGATGGCGCATCATGTATACAAAAAATGCGCACGAATCGCAGTGAGAAAAACCGTGAAATTTAACCCCCGAACACCCTTGTCGGGCGGTGCCCGAAAGCGGACTGCTACGACCGTGTTGCGTTGGCCCTGCCCGACAACAGACCGCAAAGGGTTAAAGAAGAGCCAACGGTCAAAGGCAGCCAGTTGCACGTCAACTTGGCAAAGAGGGTTACTATACTCGCAGACAACTTTCTGTGGCAATGAAGGGAAAGTTACGGAGGCAAAGTGCGCACAAGTGAGAGCGCTTCTGAAAAAGAGTCCCGCGTTTTAGCCACGTTGGTTTAGGCTGAAAAAGAGAACACATAAACAGCTTATTAGCAACAGTTAAATACGACATAACACACCACTCAGCGTAAAAGTTTACTTACTTTGCGGCTTTTCCCTTCCGCATCTTGGCAAACGCGAAACCGTCGCACCTGGAAGCTGCGTCGATTCAGCATCTGTTCGGAGCAACCCAAAGCACTGTCAGACGCTGCCGGACTACTTGGCGCGGTAACACATGTGCAGCATCCATGCGCCCGCAGCTTTCCCTTCATTACCACAGAAAGTTGTTCGCGAGTATAATGAGCAGACGTTAGTGACAGAAATGGCAGCTCTCATGTCCCCTCACATAAAGGTCTTGAAGCAATCTCCAACGCCAAAAGTCTCAAACAAACAACGGTACTGGACTGTGTAAAGAAGACCGAGGTGTGCAAACAGTTGCAATAATTTTCGTATGTTGGCATGATACATCTTCAGTGTAGGACTGAGTGATTGGCTCTCTGATTAACTTTCTGATTAATCAACTTATGATTTAAAGGTACAGTGAAACGTAATACAAAACTAGCGTAGACTGCAAGATTACTCTTTTGAAGTTCTCTGCTTTAGTTCAAATAAAAAACAAAACAAAAAACATGGCCATAAGTGAAGAAAATAAAGGCCAAACGTTCCTCTTGGCATTCCACGGCACTGATGTAGTCCACGACGAGAAAGTCTATAGAGGTTGCCAAGACTAGAGTATTTGTTCAGATCCACACACACTGCAATACTTTCTTCTTTGTTAAAAAAGCCTCTTTCTCAAGAAACCAAACAAAAACTGCAAAGAACTAGTAATAAAAGAGTTCAGTGAACAGCCCCTAGCACACGCTCATCCAGAGCACGAAATCATGCTCAGAAGCGCATTTGTGCCATCTACCACAGGACCAGAAGGACATGCTCTAGGCAAAGAAGGCTTCTTAACAATGTTCATTTTTTCTAGAAGTATGCATTTAGGTAAATTAGCACAAAGCTTGCAAAAGTTCGCATACGGACAATGGGCCCTACATTTTGAGAGATCAAGATAGTATGAAATTCCCTTTGGTGTCCTTTTAAGCAAATGTAGACTACACCAACAGGTGCTTAAGCATTTATTAATGCGGTATCCTATGCTGCATGCATGTCAGAATTCTTGCTACAAGACATGGAACTCAATGTGTGTCTGCAAGTGTAATCAGTATCTCAATGTATGAAGTAGCTATGTAAGAGTTTAGCTTGTTCTACTCTTTTTGCATTTAATATAACCTTTGCAGCAGTTTGCTACCATAAAATTATTGAACCTTATTAAAACACATTATTTATACTTTTAGAGCTTGACTTACACAGACTCCTTTCATTTCTTTGTATACGACTCCTTTGATGGCAATGCGTGAAGATTTGTCCTTGGGATTCAGTATGCTCAAGCCTCCATCCCTCCTGCCTGAAATGAGCACAACGTAAGCTCTAAATCTGACTTGGCTGCAGAGAAAAAAATGTGGCACAATCCTTTGAGTAAAGCATATGCACTAAGAAAGATTCACACTTAGCACTTGACTACCGAAAGATTCCAAGCAAGACCCCCTCCAAACAAATCGAAATTACCGGCAAAGTGGGGGGGGGGGGGGGGCTATCCTGGAACGAATCCAAAATTCAAGATGGCAATGACAAAGGTTTCCCACCAGAAGAAAGAAAAAACAAAAAGTGTAGTTGGCATGGATTTCAAACTTTATTTAACATGAATTTTATTAAGCTTAAGTACGTGAAGGAACATGCCATTTGTGAAGAATGAATGAATGAATGTGTGGTTTAGTGGCGCAAGGGCCAGGTATGGCCAAAGAGCGCCATGCCAGTGTTTGTTAGTTCGCAGTGAAGTGATGAATTCTGAGAAATAGATGTGACGGGGCTGTAAAGGGGCCTAAAAATAATCGCTGTAAAGTGCGTAAAATATACATGTACTAAAATCATGGCAATGAATAATGAGGTGTACTATGCAATGAAGAATGCATTGAGAAAGAATGACACGATATTTAAAATATTTAAGATGCAGTAATTGGCAAGAAGCACTACTGCCTAGACAGAGCCCTTGAACCACAAGGGCCTGGAGGCATGTGCTATGAAAAATTATCACAGCGGCATCCTCTGGAGAGAGGATGCGCTACGAACTAGTTGGGCTAATAGCATGCAGGACCACATCGTTCAAAAAATCTACGACTGCTTTGGCACTAAAAATCGGTTCTTCGCCAAGAAACATAATGGGGTGAAGCGGGACGTGATATCGGTACGCTTGTGAAAAATATTTCTTTCTTTCTGTTTCGGCTTCCCGGCACTCCACGAGGACATGGAGGACAGTCAGCCTCTCACCACATCTACCACAGGTTGGTGGTTCACTACCAGTAAGCAAAAAATTGTGGGTGCCATATGTATGTCCTATTCTGAGACGACAGAATAGGACATCAGTTCGTCGTGTTTTCGTTACGGGAGGCCAGAAACCCAACTGTGGTTTAATGAGGTGAAGCTTATTGTTTGTTTCAGCGTCCCACAAGCGTTGCCAGTGGCTTCGCAGTTTCTTTCGCAGGAAAGGCTTCAAATCTGTTGCAGGAACAGCAGTTGTAGGGTTATTAGCCTGAGATGTAACAGATGTGGCCATTTGATCTGCTCGAACATTACCCTCAATGCCTCTATGACCCGGCACCCAGCATATAATCACATGCTGGTTAGATATATACGCTTTACACAGAATGGAATAGAGCTCTAGAGCTCATTAAGTACAGGGTTTTTGTGTTTACAGAGTGATTGCAATGCTTTCACAACACTTTGCGAGTCTGTAAATATGATAGTCTTTTTGAGTTTTGATTTCATTATAAACTTTACAGCCGATAATATTGCATAGGCCTCAGCCGTAAAGATACTTGTCTCCGGGTGCAGTATACCAGATTCTTATTAAGTATACATGCTCCTGAGGAAAAGAGAAAGTTTTCGATTAGGCGACCTCTCGCATCGCAACGAGTGTCTCCCCACAATGAGTTATGTGCGTTTAAATCTCTGACAACTATGTATGGAGCCGGAAGTTCATCTATGTAGTTTTGAAATTTGGTTTTATTAATTTGATAACTTGGAGGGATGTATACAGAACTGATAGTGACTAGCTTGTCAAACAGCACCCCTTGGATAGCAACTGCCTCCAGGGGCGTACGAAGTTTTATTTCCCGACAGGCAACACCTCTGTCAACTATGATAGCAACACCACCGGATGACACAACAGTGTCATCGCGGTCTTTGCGAAAAATAGCATACTGTGTGAGGAAATTTGTTTGTGTATGTTTGAGGTGTGTTTCCTGAACACACAGCACCCTGGGACTAAACTTGCGGAGGAATTCTTTAACGTCGTCAAGATTTTGGAGGAGACCTCTGACGTTCCAGTGAACTATTTGAGTGCCCATATTAACCCATATATGCCTGAACTTAGGGAAATTACCAAAACTAATTTATTTTCCCGAAATGATTGCTTCTACCGCCTCAGAAACGGGAATAAGGCTTTTATTCACAAAAAAAATTCTTCGAACAACGGTTTCTGCGCCGTCCTACATGTAGGACACTAGGCAGATGCACTACTTAGTTGAATGGTACAACTTGAAGCATTTGACATGCACTCCGATGTCACATTTTTCACACCGTGTGGTGGTCTTGCCATGGCAATGAGCGCACCTTGTTTGCTTCTCTTGAGGGATTACTATGTGGTCAGTGCGGTCAAATCGGCTTTGCGCTTCCAGCACAGATTGGCGGCTTCTCCCACGCAATGGCTTGGAGCCATAGCTCTTCATGTACGCTATCGCTACAGTCCTGCGAAAAGTGAGGAGCTCCGTTTTGTCAGTTCCTCTTCTGTATAATTGGAATGCATTGTTCACACATGCATCAAGAAGATACGTCAGGAGTGATGAGTACCACTTTTTTCCTCGAATGGCAGTGCGGTACTTTGAAATATTCTGATCCAGTCGGTCAACGCCTCCCATGTTGGCATTGTATTTGGAAATCAAAAAAGGCTGCTCCACCATGATCGTGGATCTGTTTTCTCTGGAATACCTTTTCACCATTAGCTGTGGTTCAAGCCCATGCGCATTTGACACCACCAGGGTTCGCACAGCCCCTTGAAATCCTTGAATATCCTTGATATTGACAGTATAAGTTCAAGGGCCCTTGAAAGTACTTGAATACCCGTGGGCTCCTTGTAATCCTTGAAAATCCCGTGGGATTTGTTCCGCTAGAGGAAATTAACGATGTACCTCCGCAAGTCATGCTGATATTTAAGGCCCTTTCGCTTACGAATGCCCATGAAAACAAGCTGTGTTGACTAAAGGGCAACATCAGGAAGTTTCGGTTTTAAATCTCGCAGCCCCTAAGTCGTCTGGCAACTAATATGCATTGGAAATCCAATCCAATGCGAGACATATCGCTCGCTCGGCTTGCGTATAGTGCCTAGAATATACTCTAGTGTGCCGTCCACCGAGAGTCTCCAACGCGGGACGGTGGCGCGGGCTGTGATGCCTGCCGCCGCGGGCCACCAGACGGCGATGCCTGTCGGCATCATGCTAAATCCTGCGGTGTTCGACTCGCGTTCGTTTGCGATGCGTTGATTGCTACGCGTCGATTGCAATGCTTAGTTCATTTCTCGCCTTGCTGCCGCTTTCGTTGCAGTCTTTTCTTATTGTGAGTGGGTTTTTTGCATCTATGTGTGCACTCGTCTGTCTAAAGAAACTTTGAACAGGTCGCGAAACCGCGATTTCCCAGAGACGCGGAAAGAAACGGCTCATCTCATTACCCAACGCGTCCGCAGACCCCGAACGTATTGCGGATTGGGACAAGAACATAAGAGGCAGATCGCCGGGCAAATGGGGAGACTCGCGTCGTGTCTTGCCTGAAGTCCGCCCATGTCTCAGCATGGTCCGGCACAGTCTCGAAGTGTAGCGCACCAAGCGGCCGGCGGCGGCAGGCATCACACTCGGTGCTACCGCGACACCCGCTCTCGGCACACTAGTATGGGTCTTTTAGGTACTATAGTCGGACCGTTTGTCGGATTCGTGCGCGCCATTTCAGTGAAGTTCGCGTTTGCGTTGTGTGTTTACTTTGACAAGATGCCAGGCGGGAAGTGCAAGTTTCAGCCTGCGTGGCTGCAACATACGGACTATCGTCACTGGGTGAGACCGGAACCAAGCGATCCTTATCGAGCAATGTGCGCATTATGTCAGAAGACGGTCGACATTGCAACGATGGGGGAATCTGCCTTGAAGAGCCACCAGAAAGGCGAAAGGCGACGAAGTTTCCGTCGAACAGCCAAAGAAAAAGAAGCGGAGATAACAGCTCTCGAAATATAAATTAATGCGAAAATAGGGCTCCTTTCCTAAGTCATGTGAGGAAATAAAATTACGCTAACACTCCTTGAATTCTTCCTTTTTGCATCCTTGAAATCCTTGAAATGTCCTTGAATTTCCAGCCAAATATTGTGTACAAACCCTGCACCACGGTAACCGTGCTATTGTCCTTCCAACGGCACACCAAAATTTCCGATTCGGCGTCGACTCTGTAGTCGTAGAAGCCTCTAGCCTTGTTTTTCATTTGCTTCTGCATGAGGATGGGGCAGTTTTCTATGCGGTTATCTCGCACGGTGCCTGTGCACTTCACACCCATTGTCGAAAACGTTCGAACTAGCTTTAGACTTGAAAAGAAGTTGTCGAAAAACACATGAAAACAATATTGGAGCTTTGCTTTCATCCTGGTGACCATTTCTGTGACAACAGATCCTCCTAGGCCGAGCTTGTTCTTATCGGCAATGTTGACGCCGTACTTCCCTTGATAGGGCTCAATGGATAGCAAGTAGCCCAGTGGGGTGCAAATGCACCACAGTTTGTAGCCAAAACGGATAGGCTTCCCTTTCATAAATTGCTTGCATCCATGCTTTCCGAAATACTCGCACATGCTTTCATCAATGCTGAAGCAATCAAGTAAATGAGCATACAACAAGAACCGCTCATTCAACAGCCTAAACAGTGGTCGCAGTTTTGTGAATTTATCTTCTTGGACTAAGTTGCTGTTGTCAGCCACGTGTAGGTTTGTGAAGATGGCTTCAAATCGGTCACGCCTCATGGAGTACGCGACGAGCTCATTGTGAGAATCACGTGAGTAGTTTTCCCACAACATTCGACGCCTTGGAACTGCTACATAGCCACTAAGTAGTAAAATGCCGAGAAAACATTTCATCTCACTAGCATTCACGTTCAGCGACCTATTCTTCTGTTGTGCATAGGTGTTGGTGCTTTCAACAAGCAGGTTGACGACTTCTTCATCGAAAAATTTTTCAAATGCCTCTACTGGAGTTAGCGGTGTTCGTTCGGCGGAATCCTGCTCACACGAGTCACCAACTGGGAAGCTTGAGTTCAAGTCACGTTTATCCCACTTGACATGACGTTTCTTCAGTTTAGATGGCGGCTCCTCCTCGTTCTCGCTGTCACTTGGCTCCGAACAGGAGTCCACGACTTCGGCCCGAAGAGTGCTTCCTGGTAGATGGTCCATGTTGGTGCATTCCTCGTCACCGCTCTCTTCATCTGTCACAGCCGGAGCGTAATTGTCGGGCGGAAGAATGGTCACAACTGAAGGCACATCTTCGCCAGCGTCCACACGATTCAAAACGTCGTTGAGCGTTTGCGGGTCTTTTCTTGAATAAAATGAACTGCAGGGAATCTCATGACTGCAAGTAAAATAAAAACAGGAATGTACTATGCATCCATACGTATGTCATTACGGTACTACAAGCCTAACGGGCACGACGCGGCACGCGTTCCAAATATACACAACGCCGACACCCCATCTGCCTAGCGTCCTATATGTAGGACACCAATTTTTGACACATTGCCAACAAAGAAATTTACCGCGTATCACACTCATACAAAATTAACTGCACACCCAATAACTGAGGAACATTCGACAAAAATATCGGCAGCATGGAGAACAATCTAAATCTGTATTACTTACATTTTCTTTCATGACATGGCGTTCGGCTACACGCACGCGAAACAACAATTTTGCAACTGCGAGCACGTGGCGGTTTGCGGCCCGGCGATCACCTAGACTTGCACGTGAGGAGGGAAGGGCCTCATAAACACACGTCAGGTGGCGCTAGCTTTTTTACTGAAAAAAAGTTCGAGTTACAATGAAAAGTTTCAGCGTCCTACATAGGACACTAGGCATATATGGGTTAAAAGGAGTGTTGTGCTGTGTGTTTAGGACAAGAAAGTTAGCTTACAGAACCCTTTAGAGGCCCTGTAATGCGGGGTTTCTCTTTTTTGGAGCGGTCGAGAGATTCTCGCCGCTCCTTAGGCGCTGGCTGCGCCGTCTGGCTAGAAGATGTGTCCATCGGCTCTCGCGGAGCGCTGGACTCCCGCTCTTGAGAGCGGTTTGTTCATGTTGAAGGCCTCGTCTCGAGAGACGAGACCCTTGAGGCCACTAGCCCGGAGGTCGATGGCCCCTTTTTCTGAGACGGCGGAGCAGCACTAGCTGCAGCCGCCGAGAGGGCAGATGGCGTCACCGCTGGCTCACTACGCGTGTGCCAGACAGCCGCCGAAAGCCGTTGTGGCGCAGCCCCCTGACGCACCACTTCGGCAAAGCTGGTTTTTGGCAGGTAGGACACCTGCCTTCATGCCTCTTTAAACGAAATGTTTTGTTTGACTTTAATTGTAAAAATTTCCTTTTCTTTTTTCCAGGATGGGCAGGACCGCGAGTATGCGGCATGTTCCCCATCACAGTTTACACAGTGGAGAGAGTTTTCACAAGATTCAGAAGTGTGTTCGTGTGCACTGCATTTCGCACAAGTTTGGCGGCCTCGGCAGTTTTGCGAACTGTGGCCGAATAGCTGGCATTTGAAACATCTGAGGGGATTTGGCACGTATGGTCTAACACGAAGTTTGATGTACCCGGCCTCGATGGAGTCGGGCAGGTCACATGAACCAAAAGTGAGCACAAGGTGCTTAGTCTGAATTTCCTTGCCGTCTCGTCTCATCTTAATCCGTTTAACATTGATGACATTCTGCTCACTGAAGCCCTCCAAGAGTTCAGCCTCAGTCAGCTCCATCAAATCTTCGTCTGAAACAACTCCGCGGGTGGTGTTCATAGTACGGTGATGAGTTACTGTTACTTGGACGTCCCCAAAGGACACTAGATTCGGCAGCTTTTCATATTATTTGCGATCGTGGAGCTCCAAGAGGAGATCACCACTTGCCATCCTCCTGGATGGTCCTGGTCCTAGAGCCCGAGTTAGAGAGTTCGAAACAAGAAAAGGGGAGATTGTTCGAACTTGTTTTTCTGGTTTTTCTGAGTGGATGACATGAAATCGTGGGAAATCTTGTCTTTGACGTCCAAAGAACTGGAATACATCTTCGGTGCGCCCTCTTTTTTGACGGCGATCAGGGAGTGGTGGAAAAGGGCTAGCCATAAGAATATCTGGGTTTTCGGCAGCAACGCCAGCCACCCACCATGGAGCCCAACAAGGGGACGCTGCAGGGCCTGTGAACACAAGACCTGCAGACGCCAGCTGTACGTCACTACTATAACCAAATAGGGAATACCCAAGGATGGCTACCCACACAAGGTTAACCCTTGCCGCCCAGAAAATCAGAAGTAAAAGGAAGCGAGTAGGAGACAGGAAAGATTGAAAGTCAGAGAGAAAGACGAAGATAGAGGAGGAGGACAGGAAAGGGCGACTGCCGATTTCCCCCGGGTGGGTCAGTTCGAGGGTGCCGTCTAAGTGAAGCAGAGGCCGAAGAGGTGTGTTGCCTCCGCCAGGGGGCCTTAAAGGTCCGAACACCCAGCATCGGCTGCACCCCCAGGATCCCCCTTTCCCCAGACACGGCTAAGCCGCGCACGGCTACACGCGGGAGGGTCCAACCCCCATGTGCTCGGGTCCATGGTGTCGCAACACACCAAATGCCTGCTTTCGCAGACGCCCCTGCGGGGAGCCATTTGCGAAGAAGGCACATGAATGTTTCTTATACGATCAATGTCTCACATCCGGGAGAGTGCTGGTGGAAAGTAAACTGATTACAACCCAAGATACTTTTTTTACTTTAAAAATCCAACAATTAAAGCGCCGCTGGCGGATCAAGGAACAAAAACGGAATTCCATGATGGTTTCGCTGAGTTGGGTGCAGAAGTTTATGCACCAGTCATCTTCTAAACAGAGCAAAACTAGTGCATGCTTGTCATAGGAAGGAAGTCATAAGAGTGCATGCGCGCACATGGGAAGTATAACAATGCACGAGCCTAGTCGCACAATCACTGTGACAAACAAAACACATGGGATCGGATCTGTCGAGCCATGTTTTTAATGGACTCAGTCTCGGAACTTTATGGACAAAGGTTATGCAAGCAATACAATTATTAAAAAATTTCAGAAATTAAACTGAAACTAATTGCTTTATTGGACATGCTATAATTGCAGGAGTGCAGTCAACCAACACTCAAAGCAGAACATTTTGCTACGATCAGTGTGTGATTAAATATGTAACAGCGCAACATTAAACTAGGACACAAACAGAAGAGGAGACAAGGACAAGCATTGTGGGAGCTGCTACATAGGTCAGACGAGGAGGTATTTAACACCGCTTGTCCTGGTCTGCTATTCGGTTTATCCAAAGTCGCGCTGTTGCATTTTTAATCGTGTAGAACCAAGTAGCCCAATCTCTGATGTTACTAAATCTCTGTCTTCTACCAGCCTTGACAAATAAGTACTCAAAATTTTCAGCAAAGTACATTGCTGATCCAAATATGTTTGGGCACTGAGAAAAAATTGCAAACGAAAAAGTGTTGATTGGAACACCATTGCATTTTATGGCACATAGGAGTGCGTATTTCTCAAAACTGGTACCATGAATAAAGATTATAACAAAAAGTTATGCTGTGCGTGGAGGCTGAATTCAATTCTGAAATTACTCTATGGTCAATAAATTAATTAATTTAAAAGTTAACTCCGCAAAGCCCAACATATAATTTTTCTTGCACTGAGGTTGACAGATCAAAATTCAGATTTAAGCTCGATAAAGATAATAAAAAAGCCTGAAGTAAATTTATTAAGCTGGAGCAATATTACCCCCTTCCCACCCCAATTTGTGGATAGTTGAGCAAACTAATTACTAATTAATTTCTATAGTATCGTTATGACTCGAATATTATTTCATTGCTTTTTTTGTATGAATCTGCTCTCCTTACTTCGCCAGGAGTAAAGGTGAACAAGTTGAATTTTCCTTGATCAGGAATGGTGCTTGGACTTTCTGGGGCTAAATTTGCCAAATTTTGTTAATAATTGTGTTGGCATATCATGCAAATTATGAGGTACAATAACTACAAATCATGACCAGCCAAATTGCCATTTGATCACTAATTCATGATTTTTATGAAACACACAGTATATACCACATCAAAACATTCCAGATGTAAAATTTACAGCCAGCAGAGACCATCATAAGGACTGCGTCTACATATGTGCATGCAAACACCATATTCACTTCCTACGTGGCATGTGAGTTTTGTGCTCCCCCTCAGCTTCTAGAATGTGATCACGTAACTGCAATAAGCCAACAGGGCAGGCTGGTAAATCCTGTTCACTGGCACGTACTGATGCTTTCTTGATGTCTGAACCCTGATCACATCTCCTGTTGGCAATAACCAGGGAAAATCATTTGTTTCATCCCAGCAGTCAATGTGCATGCTTATATTCGGGGCAATTACAGCCGATGTACTGCCATGAGCCAAATGCATTCCACTTCAATGTTGGCCAAAGAGCAAGGAGAGGGGCTGAATGCAGCAACAATAGGACAGCAGGGGTCACACAACATGCCGCACCTACACTCCAACATCTGGCCATTTTTTATTACAAAATGACCATATGCACGCACACACCCACAGACACACACAGACACTACTCCAAATAAAACTGTTCAGCCCTTCAGTTAAGTTGGTAAACATAACTTATTTTGTAGTTAAATTAAAAGTAATTTTTATGGTAGTACACTACGTAAGCACGTTGTATGTTGAGTGCGATGCAACACAGTAAAAATGAAAGTAAGACATTACATACGATTTGGAAATGTAGATGTCTCGCTTTTCACAATGTCCCGCTGCCTATGCACAGCATATATTGAACTTTCTTTCTCTCCAAAAACGAAGCTACTATGTTGCAACACCAAAAGTGAACTATCAGGCAATACAGGTCATCAAATTACCACCTCTGCACACATCTTGGCAATTACCAAATAGTAGCGAAGATCTCAATAAATGATAGTACAAATACTGCCTTAAGTTTCCTAGGATTTAAGAAAAAAGTATGTGTAAGTTTATCACGGCAACTTATCCGCAGGGCGCCTCTTATTATTTACCAGGCTGTTTCAGCAGCTTCCTGTGTACACACAGCAGCTCGTCGTAAGCATGTGCACACCCGGCACAGGTGGGATGTGTAAGCTATCCCACCCAGCTAAATAAAAAAATAAGTGGATCACAAAAAGCAAGGGACGATACTATTATCCTTCTGTTAAAGCATGTTCCGATCTCGCACTGACACTGCATACGTACGGGTGTGATCGTACAGGCGATGTGGAGAAATGTCCGCGCCTGTTTTTTCATCCAAAAGCCCAACAGCAGCGAGGTGCAGTTCTTTGATTTCTTCAACTTGAATAAGCGAAAAAGCCATTTGCACTGGCCCCCCAATGCAACGAACTCTTCCACACGCACCTGGCGCACCGTGTACCCGCGGATCGTGACTCCCGCCTTGTACTGTAGGGCGTGTTTGACCGCTGCCGTGTGACTCTATCAGCGAGCATTTGTCCTGAAACAGTTAAAACAAGCGTTGTAAGCACGCGAGTTTAACTGGGCAAGGATGTCCCACTGAACTACAATAAGAAAACAAAATTCGAGGCCCCTTACCACGCATTTAGCCTCTTAACACTTGACACAGCCGTTTCAACATTTCTGAATCTTACGTAAATATTTGTTGCACTATTACTCGATGAGTTGCCGCTGAGAGGATTTGCTTTAACGAGTCGTGCACTACCCCATCAATGAGGAAATGTGCGAATGTGTGGAGGCTTGGTCCGGCTGCATTATTGGATAGAGACACGACTGCCCGCCTAATCAAGACTAATCGAAATTGTACACATCTCAGAGCAAGAAAGATTACGGATTCCATGACGGCAACAGCGCCGTAATGATAATGATACTTGGGGAAAGAAATAATAGACGAGTGTTAAAGTTGCTTGAAGTGCTTAGCTTTCCCCGAAGCATTGCATGTTTGCATCTACGTGCAACAATCTTGCGTGGCCTCTGAGAGTCCTGCGTGCTGTTGTTTCGCGACTCTCAACACTGGTGCAAAAATGTTGCTTTTATGTTCGAAACGTTGTTTCGAAGGTGATAAAACTAAAAAAAAAATCGTGTTAAGTTTACGAAAACGGTAATGCGAGCAAAATCGTGTTATTATATGCATGTGTAGGGCAGCACCGTTTTCGAGTGCGCAAGAAACGTCGTTGTTTCCGGCGCTAACAGCAAAAGAAATTGAAGAAATTTCGCAGTGGAACAAGACGCCGTCGAAGTTTCTGTTAAAGGGCATGTAACTTATGCATTTGCATACCGCAAAACTTAATGTGGGCTGTCCTTTTGCGATAATTCAATGAATTTAATACGCAAAAAGTACATCGCTACGTTGTACTAGTTTGAAGGTCAAAGGATGTGACTTGCCACTGCGGTCTCGTAAGAGAACTCATCCCAACATAGCAATTCATCCCTATGGTCGATGGGATTTAAGCGAGGCTGAAAGCTCTCGCGCTGTGCGGTAGCGGTTGAATTCTTATTGTAACCTGGTTGGCATTACGCGGCGGGTTCGTAACTGGACGAAGAGTACTTTATTTATTATTTATTTTCAATACTGTGAGCCCTTTCGGGTTGTTACAGGGTGGGATAATTCACAATACTAAGAGCGAATATACAAACAGTGTAATACAAGCAACACAATGAATGCAGTACTGCAGAATGTTAATACTACACAAATTCTGCATCTAGGTGGAAAGTAGACTTGCATGACGGTAGCGATACTCGGGGTAAGATAGAATAGATGAGTATGAAAGTTACTAAAGCGCTTGATTTTCCCCGAAGCGTTGGATGTTTACTAATACAACAAACTTGCATGGCCTCCGAGTGTGCGGCGTGCCGTTATCCCGCAACTCTCGGTTTTGGTGGAGAAAATGCTGCGTTTTAGGGGCGAAGCTCCTTAGGGTGTGGGTCTGTCCCTCCGTAGTATGTAGTAGTAGTCGTCGTCGTCGTCGTAGTAGGTAGCCACGTCTACTTTTATGAAAAAAAAATTCCGAAAGTTGTGCCCGTAGCGCGGAATTGAACCAGGGACCCCTCGCTTCCGAACGCGCGGCGCTAGCCACTACGCCACGAAGCGCACATAGACACCCGCACCAGGATGACAATAAATGCCCAACATTAACGAAAGACTGCGCGTTTCTAACGCGTTTGTGCTAGCGCGTTACACGGCCCGTGTAAGAAGCTGGTGTAAGACGCTGTGGCCTCTCCACCTTACCCCCGTATTCATAAACGCTCCTCGACTTGAACTTGACTTGCCACCGCCTTGGGCAGCGCGTTCGAAACGCGTTGAAGGCGGTGGCAAGTCAAGTTCAAGTCGAGGAGCGTTTATGATAACGGGGGTTATACTCTCTCAGCCGTCATGTGATGGCGTCGGCAAACGCGGTGCACGTTCCGGCATGTGTAAACGGCTGCGTAAGACGCTGTGGCCTCTCCCCCTTACTAGAGAGTGCTGCACGTTTCTAACGCGTTTGTGCTCGCGTCCCCTTAAGCGGGAGATGGTGCAAATATAATGAAGGGCGCTGTTATAAAATAGGAATGACGTCACATATGGCGCGTGTCATTTGTGGAAGTCAATCGTTCGATTTAGTGCGGCGAGACTGGGCGAATTACACGGAAGATTCACGGTTTACCGATGATTCCCTCCGGAGCTTCGCCCACTCATCACCATTCACCCCGTGGATATGCGGTGTTTTCTTTAGATGCGAAGCAGCTTATGGTCGGGGCCATGTCACTCCCTTCGTCCCTCCATCCATCCATCCGCCGTGCGGCGTCCACACCCCTACTGAGCATCCTCCTCTCCTTGTCTTCTCTCCTCCCCCTCCTCTCTTTGTCTCATCTGCTCTCCTCTCGGCATTCCTCCTCTCCGGATTGCGCAACGAATGGCAACACCTGCGGCTCCGCGCGCGATAATGCGAAGCAGCTTAGGTTAGAGGCGCGACGGTAGGCGCCCCAGAGGCACCGCCAATAGTCACCAACGCCGCGCGCGTTCGGTGCGAACGCGGGCATAACGCCGACGGCGTCGACAACAGTTCTGCGCGTTGCTGGTGCTGCTGCATGTCCAAGTTTATACAGCTGATAAAACTACCTTGAGTCGACCCCATGGCTACTTCGTATACTACTCAGGGTTTTTCTACTCCCGGGAAGATGGTGCAATTTTTTCTTCAAAGCGTAGTTTCGAATTTAACGCGTGGTTTGTCAGCCGGCCGTCAGGAGTGTCTCCTCAAGGGGGTAAAACTAAAATGCCGGCAATACTAAAAAAAATAGCGGGCCAAAATTGCGTTAAGTTGCACGAATAGGGTAACGCGATCAAAATCGTTATACTATACGCATGCTGTTTTGAGTGCGCAAAAACTGTCATTGTTTCAGGCGCTTGCAGCAAGAAAAAATTGGAAAATTTCGCAGTGGAACAAGACGCCGTCAAAGTTTCTGTTAACAGGCATGCGTTTCATGTATTTTCATACAGGACAACTGAATGTGCTGTGTTGTTTGCTATAATTCAATGAATTAATACGTAAAAAATACATAGCTAACTTTAGCTACATAGTTGGTCAAATTTTACTAGTCGATCAGCCGAATGAACCTCTTTTCGCATAGCCTCACCATGCTTCATATTGTCGCGAGAGGAAAAGGCAGGCAGTCAGTTCCGAGCGAACGGCTGTTTGTTGTTGTTGTTATTGTTGCCTCAAAACATCGGCCGCAGCAGCCAACAACACTTCTTCGTCCTCGTCCTCTAGCGTTATTAACGCGTGGCATTACCCCTCCCTCCAAAAAAAAAAAAAAAATGAGGCAGCGTCTCGATGCTACTGCACGAAAGAACAGTGAAAGTTAAGCCACGAAAGTGGATGACGGGTTAAAAACACAGGGAGAAAATAAAAGAAATGAAAAAAAAAAAGCTCCGTCGCATGCCCCCGCGCGAGGGACACGTGTAAATGCAGAGCATAGTGGGGTTCCGTGGTGATGGTGTTGTTGGTGTGGTGGTGATGGTGTGGTGGTGGTGGTGGTGGTCTGGGTTGAGAGAGAAGAGAGAATCGTAAGTAGGTAACGTAAAGTTGTTATTATTTTATTGGCATCACTGTGCCCGAAGCTCCGGTCCAGGAACTCGCGTTTGAAGCGCGCGTCGGCACCCCCAAAGTCCCGTTGACGTTGCCCGACGGCTTCCGCGCCAGCGCCCTCCGGGGCGACGGGCTCCGCGGCGGCGGCCTCCAGACGACGACGCTTGCTCGCCGCCGCCTCTCGTTCCCGTACGCCGCGCGGGGTCCGCGGCCCGACGCTGACGCCTGCCCGCGGCTTCTCGTGCACGCTGCTCGGGATCCGCTTGTCGACGTTGACGCCTGGCCGCGGTTTCTCGTTCACAAAGTTCGGCGTCGGCAGAGCGCCGCCTCGCCGCCTTGTCTTCTGCCGCCGTGGACGAAGACGATGGTACGATGTCTTGAACTGGTGCTTCGGCGCTGATGTTGGATTGCGTCGAGGTACTAGTTGAAGGTCTTGCTTCCATCCCTTATCAACTGCGACCGCCGACGAACGCAAGAGAAGAGAGCGCAGGAGTTGACGAGTGGAGCCCGCGCCAGCCCGCTTTATATTCCTAGCGCGCGCGTTAGAGATGGGGTGGAGAGAGGGCGCGCTATCACGCCAGCACCTGCTGTTGCTACGGTGCTTGCAGCGCCGGAGCGCGACTCAACTACGACGCTTCGCGCGCTGTAGTAAGTTGAGGGGCTTTAGTAGTAAGTGGTTCGTATGGAAAGGAAAGGTTGACGCTATCTTCTGCAGCCCTTGAGGGAGCACGGCTCAGCGCCAATATGTGCTGCAAGCGTGATGCGGGAGAGGAGCTAGGAGTGGGGGAGAGGGCGCACCTGTGCTCGAGCTGTTGCGGACGGACGGCGCACGCTACATGTGAGTTAAAGAAATGCTCTGCATTTAAAAGACAACGGACGTGAGCACAGGCACCGCACCACAACGTTTGTGAACGGGCGTCAGCGCGAGTGGTAGGGCTTCATCCTGGAGACGTGAAAAATGTCGGAGGAGCGTGGTCTACGCGATTGGTGCGATGATTCTGCTGGGACAACTTCGTAGTTGACTTGACTTATGCGATGAAAAACTATGTAGGGCCCAAAGTAACGGCGCAATAATTTTTCTCAGCGGCCTCGTAGACATATAGGGGTCCAAAACCACACGACATCTCCTGGCTTGTATGTTACGACTCGGTGGCGTATGTTGTATCGACGAGCGTCTTGACTTTGCCGAGATAGAATTCGTTGCCGTGCAAGCTGCCGCGCTGCTTCAGCACGCTGAACAAAAGCGTCTGTATCTGGGGCGGTCGTATCAGACGAAGTTGGCAGAAGCATCACGTCGAGCATAGTGATGACGTCGCTTCCGTAGACCAGACGAAAAGGAGGAAACCCGGTGGTTTCTTGAAGCGCAGTCCCAGTGAACCACAAATATCCATTGGATCCCACGAAACACAAAACGTCTTAAAATCTTCTCGGAACGGCTACAAACGGCTATAGACGTCTTGGTCTACGCGAAGACGTTAAACCGATGTTGTTGGAAACATTATGTAGCAGGAAGTACGGTTAATCAAATATGCTATTGTGTTTCAGCTGTGGTAACAGCCCACTTCTGGCGTCACCGGAGTATACTTTGGTGAAAGCCTTGAGAGCGTATAACTTAAGAACTTTTTTAGATGTTTTTGTCGGAAAATGTGCGACATGCTTGGGCGTGCGCGTGAAAGTGAAAAAGATTTAAAATTCGCGTGCCCGACGCGCAGCGTTACATTCCGTGCGACTTTAACAAGCCATATGCAATCCGTTAACGTCGCATCATATAGCCGTTCACTGCTTTCCCCCTTTGGGTGAACAAGCAGAAAAAGCCTGCGGGGTTATTTGATTCCTTTTCGATTTTTTCACTCGATGAGTCTGTCACGACAGTCAACGTTTAGAAAAAAGAAATAGAAAACGGCCGGGCGCACACGTGCGCGCCCATTCAGCATCCTTATCAGAGCCGTGTTTTCCTTTCCCTTTGCGTGAACAAGCGGTGAAGAAGCCGGAATTGCGATACCAGCTATCGTCACCAACAGATCTGGCCACGCGCAGTCGCAAACGTGCGCTCCGTTTGAGCGAACTGCTATCTGCTCTTGGACCACGTGTCTTGGACCGCACCAGGGGGCACGCTGAAGTTTCCGCGAGTAAAGCCTTTATCCATAGAGTAACATACGGATTACAAGAGTGGCCACTCGAGCCTAAAAGCGGCCGAGCTACGCAGCTTCATGCCGCCCGCTAGAGGGCAATACAACACTCCCTGTCTCCAAGGGAACGCGCGTACTACTTATCTATTGTAGTAACTTTTCTATAGTGCACTATACGTCTACTTGTCTATGTGGCTGTAGACGTAGACGTTATCAACGGTATCAGCCGGCCGTGAGCGCTGGATGATAAGACTAGCATAAAGAATAACGCATCGCTACAAAATATCGGCCATGGTGTCATAGAGTAACATACAAGGATAAACGAGGACACTTCCATAGGCCCCTGCGGCCGATTTTGGTTCGCAGCGCACCTAGCGGGTGTGTGGAATCTACGCAGACTCAGAGATTGGGACCGCAAGAAAACTAATCTCGAAGGTTGTTTCTGGCGATTAGAAAATGTACACGGCCTCCAAGATTACTTCCGTGCGAGTGCTCGTCCCAGAGGCTATATTATGGCTAGAGTGTACTAGAATATTTTGAAGCCTAACCTTTCTTTTAAGTGGTAGTTTCGGGCTGCATAGCAACCAAGGAAAGAAGGCTGCGCACTGCAGTTGTCAGTCAACGACGCTCTCTCCCTGTCCTGCCGTTGTTACTCCACCTCGCAACACAGCAGTAATTCCCGTAGTACTTGACTATGGTCGGCATGACCTGAAAAAAAAAAGTATTGGTTATGTCTTCTCTCCCGCCTTCGCACAAATTTTCACTTACGCACTTCAGATGGCCCTTTTGCGAAAAGCGTCACGAGCAATTGTCGCAGCTAATAAAAAAAAAGCAACCTTCGGTGCCATGCATGCGCCACTGAGGCAGGAGTGTTTATTCAGAATACGTCGTAGCAGCTTACAAACATTCTTCTCAATTCGCAAGTTCTCTCTAATTGCGCTCGTAACAAAGGCTTCAAGCAATCTGCGCACGCCACGAATAACGATCCTAAGCATAACTGCATTCTTTAACATAATTGCAACACACGTGCATTAAATTCAGACTACGTATACGGGCATGTGCCGACTCACTTTCTCGCGCCCAGAAACGATTTTCTCGCAAACGTGCTCCGCAGCATTCCAAATTGCTGTTTCTTACATAATGTGAAGCAATCCACGAACATCATGCGCGAAGTGAAGAACACAAAAAGCTCTCTGCGCCGAACAGCACAATGCGACAAATGTTAACTTACGGCTGAAGTGTCAAATACATAAGCAATTTGCAAAGTAATGAAGAGAAAAAAGAACGTAATGAAGGCCTTCTTACCAAGCAGCAGCCAAGCAGACAGACACGTTCTGGCAGGCGAACCCAGCAAAGACCACGCAGACGTTATCGCACATCTTTTGTAGCGTCGCCTTGCCTGATCACACCATCATAGAGTAACATACGGATTACAAGAGTGGCCACTCCAAGCGGCCGAGCTACGCAGCTTCATGCCGCTCGCAAAAGGGCAATACAACACTCCCTGTCTCCAAGGGAACGCGCGTACTAGTTATCTGCTGTAGTAACTTTTCTAGTGCACTATACGTCTACTTGTCTATGTGGCTGTAGACGTAGACGTTATCAACGGGATCAGCCGGCCGTGAGCGGTGGATGATAAGACTAGTAGAATAACGCGTTGCTACAAAATATCGGCCATGGTGTGATCAGGCAAGGCGACGCTACAAAAGATGTGCGATAACGTCTGTGTGGTCTTTGCTGGGGTCGTCTGCCAGAACGTCTGTCTGCTTGGCTGCTGCTTGGTAAGAAGGCCTTCATTACGTTCTTGCACACGTGCTGTGCGCAACTACGGCTGACTACGGTCGCAGTTTTATGTCTTTCCTGCCAGCCGTGTTCCCTTCTCTGCGCTACTGCTCTTTGATGTTAATAAATATTACGGCCTTTTATATGCGGTATCAAGTTAGCAATTTAGATTAAAAGTTTAACATTTACTTTATGCGCACTTCAACAGAAAATACGACACTGATGAAACTTCAGCCGCAAACAAATATGGTTGCTGCTATTGCAGCGTCGTTCGTAAGCTGACCGGGCACCGCGATCTGCCTTGCAGATTACGACTGGTTGTTCGGTTTTCCCCCTTTTTTTTGTGGGGAGGTATTCGCTGTACTGTAAACATTAGCGACCCAACTCAACGGCTCATCGCGACGAGGTTCAGTGAAGCGAAATTGGCAAGACCATGTAGGCGCACGTCGCTTTTGTGTATGTCGCTGAGATGGCCATTTCTAGCTTAGTGCGCTGAAACTAATGGAAACGTACGAACGCAATCTGCTGCACAATTGTACAGCAGAATTTTTAATTATTCAGTGATTAATTAGAAACACGTGCCTCTCCATGCAAGCAAGCGGTCCGCTAGTCTAATTTTTTATCAATTAACTTTCACCAGCAAACAAGAGCTGCGGAATCCAGCAATACATGTTGTATCAAACCAGCAACAATCAGCATAAGGCCAATAGAACCATTAGTCTAATGGAGAAACTAGTAGACATGCAACACTGATTGTGTAAGACTAATAAGTACAATACACAGGGCCATTGTTCTTACAGGTAAATCAGTACGACTAATAGACATTTCTGTCAATTGGTCTAGCTAATACAAAACTTATACACGTCCTAATACAAAACTGTATTAGACTAATTATTACAAACTTCTATTAGAATTTTTGCTAGGGTTGCTCAAACTGCCAAACATAATTACTCAGTATAACTATATAGACTAGCTGCTGCTGTCTTAGCAAGCACTGCATGTTACTTGCTTTCAGTTAAACTTCTGTCACCATTTCATTAGGATCCAAACTGGAACCAGTTGCTACCAGTACAACTGGTCAATGTTCCAGTTGGAATCCAACTGGAACCAGTTGATTCCAGTACAACTGGTCAAAGTTCCAGTTGGATCCCAACTGGGTCCAGTCACTCCCAGTATAACTGGAAATTGTTCCAGTTGTATCCCAGCTGGAACCAGTTGCTACCCAGTTGCTTTCCAACTGGGACCAATTGGTGTGTAACTGGGACCAGTTGGTTTCCAGCTGGAACCAGTTCATCCCAGCTGATCCCAGTTGGATCCCAGTTGGAAATTTTCACCTGGGTTTTTCCCTTCATTACTTTGCAAATTGCTTATGTATTTGGCACTTTAGCCGTAAGTTGTGCTGTCGGAGCAGAGAGCTTTTTTGTGTTCTTCACTTCGCGCATGATGTTCGTGGATTGCTTCACATTATGTAAGAAACAGCAATTTGGAATGCTGTGCAGCACGTTTGCGAGAAAATCGTTTCTTGGCGCGAGAAAGTGAGTCGGCACGCGCCGGTATACGTAATCTGAATTCAATGCATGTGTGTGCAATTGTGTGAAAGCATGCAGTTATGCTTAGGATAGTTATTCGTGGCGTGCGCAGATGGCTTGAAACCATTGTTACGAGCGCAATTAGAGATATAACTTGCGAATTGAGAAGCATGTTTGTAAGCTGTGGCTACGACGTATTCTGACTAAAGACTCCAGCCTCAGTAGTGCATGCATGGCACCGAAGGTTGCTTCCTTGTTTGTTTTAGCTGCGGCAATTGTGACGCTTTTCGCGAAAGGGCGATGTGAAGTGCGTAGGTGCAAATTTGTGCGAGGGCGGGAGAGAAGACATAACCAACACTTTTTTTTTTTTTCAGGTCACGCCGTTGGTTGTCAAGTACTACGGGAATTACTGCTGTGTTGTGTGGTGCAGTGACAACGGCAGGACAGGAGAGAGCGTGGCTGGCTGACAACTTGCAGTGAGCAGCCTTCATTCCTTGTTTGCTATGCAGTCTGAAACTACCACTTAATAATATAGGTTAGGCTTCAAAGAACGAGCGTTGTTTTCCTCTTTAATGCTAATGCTGTCTTCTGCAGTTTTACTGTTCTGTGTGGTTTTTCATAATATCACCTGTTTATTCCTTTTGTGAAATTTATTCTCAACATATGGCACCTGTATTGGCATGTCTTGCACTTTGCAGTGCAACCATCTTTTAGTGCTTGCGTTCATCGAACGTTGCGGGAAAAAAAAAGTGTGCATGTGCTTGCTGAGAATATGACTTGAAAATAAAATGTTTCGTCTCTTCCAACACTTGTCATGTTTATTTAAAATGTCTGCATAAACACACAGTGGCATCGTGTGCTTGCTGCTCTGGCGGCACAGCTTACACGAAGCTACTCGATGCATGCAAGCAACACTTAAAAAAAATCGAAATATAGCCTCTGGGACGAGCACTCGCACGAAAGCAATCTTGGAGGCCGTTCAATTTTTCTAATCACCAGAAGATAGCCTTCGAGATTTGTTTTTATGCGGTCTTAATCTCCGAGTTTGTGTAGATTCCACATACCCGCTAGGTGCGCTGCGAACCAAAATCGGCTAAAATCCCTATATAAGAAAAGTACCGCCATCCTTTGACAAATGCCGCTTCGCTCTCTCCTGTGTTATCCTGTATCTCCTATAGGACGATGATAGCACGCGCTTTTCACTTCTTTATATTTTCTTTTTTTCCGCCTCAGAGCCATGTTGAAAGTCCTCTGCGCAGCCGCAGTCGCCGGTGGCGGCGCCGGCGCGCGCCCGGCCTGAAAGCTTCAACGTGGACTTTCTAGGTGCGCGGCCACCATCGACTTGGCTTTCGCAAGCAAAAAGTAAAGAAAAAGCAAGCGCTTTAGGAGAGGAGGCGGCGGAGGAAAGAGTAGATGGCGATACTTTTCTTATACAGGGACTTCAATATCGGCCGCAGGGGCCTAAGGAAGTGTCCTCTCTTATCCTGGTATTTTACTGATTTCAGTTCAATCGTTTGTGCTCAGCGCGAAGGCTCTCAGCCTCGCTTAAATTTGCGTAGACCATTGGAATGAAGCGCAATGTTAGGCATAGTTAAAAAGAAGTGGCCAGACTGCAGTGCCAAGTCATATCATTTGACCTAAGAACTGGTACAACTTAGCGATGTATTATTTGCGTATTAATTCATTGAATTATCGCAAAAGAACAGCGCACATTAGGTTTTGCGGTATGCAAATGCATGAGTTACATGCCCTTTAACAGAAACTTCGACGGCATCTTGTTCCACTGCGAAATTTCTCTTACGTTTCTTCAATTTCTTTTGTTGCAAGCGCCGGAAACAAAGACATTTCTTGCGCACTCAAAAACGGTGCTGCCCTAACCAATTGGCACATGCATATAATAACACGATTTTGCTCGCATTACCGTTTTCGTACAACTTAACGCGATTTTTTTTTTAGTTTTATCACCTTGAGGAGACACCACGCGTTAAATTCGAAACAACGTTTCGAACATAAAAGCAACATTTTCTGCACCAATGTTGAGAGTCGCGAGACAACAACACGCAGCACTCTCAGAGGCCATGCAAAATTGTTGCACGTAGATGCAAACATGCAATGCTTCGGGGAAAGCTAAGCCCTTCAAGCAACTTTAACACTCGTCTATTATTTCTTTCCCCGAGTATCATTATCATTACGGCGCTGTTGCCGTCATGGAATCCGTAATCTTTCTTCCTCCGAGATGTGTACAATTTCGATTAGTCTTGATTAGGCGGGCAGTCATGTCTCTATCCAATAATTCAGCCGGACCAAGCCTCCGCACATTCGCACATCTCGCGACTCTTAACATTGGTGCAGAAAATGTTGCTTTTATGTTCGAAACGTTGTTTCGAATTTAACGCGTGGTGATTCCTCAAGGTGATAAAACTAAAAAAAAATCGCGTTAAGTTGTACGAAAACGGTAATGCGAGCAAAATCGTGTTATTATATGCATGTTCCAATTGGTTAGGGCATCGCCGTTTTTGAGTGCGCAAGAAATGTCGTTGTTTCCGGCGCTTGCAGCAAAATAAATTGAAGAAACGTAAGAGAAATTTCGCAATGAAACAAGACGCCGTCGAAGTTTATTTTAAAGGGCATGTGATTCATGCATTTGCATACCGCAAAACTTAATGTGTGCTGTTCTTATGCGATAATTTAATGAAATAATACGCAAAAAATACATCGCTAAGTTGTACTACTTTGAAGGTCAAATGAGATGACTTGGCACTGCGGTCATGTCGCTGTTTAACTTCGCCTAACATTGCGCTTCATTCCAATGGTGAGGCTGAGAGTTCGCGCTGTGCTCTAGCGATTGAACTCGAATGTAAACCCGGTTGGCATTACGGGGCAGGTTCATTACAGCTAAAAAGTGCTGCACAAAGTTAATACTAAACTAGTTTTACGTTTAAGCGGAAGGTGTATTAGGGATTGCATGCACGGTTTTGGTGGGGAAAATGTTACTTTTTTAGATGCGAAGTAACTTATGGTCGGGGCTGTGTCACACCCTCCATCCGCCGTGCGGCGTTAACACCCCTACTGCGCATGCACATCCTCCTCTCCTTGTCTCATCTGCTCTCCTCTCGGCATTCCTCCTCTCCGGATTGCGCAACAAATAGCAACACCTGCGGCTCCACGCGCAATAATGCGAAGCAGCTTAGGTTAGAGGCGCAACGGTAGGCGCCCCAGAGCCACCGGCAACAGTCAACAACGCCGCGCGCGTTCGGTGCGAACGCGGGCATAGCGCCGACGGCGTCGACAACAGTTCTGCGCGTTGCTGGTGCTGCTGCATGTCAAAGTTTATACAGCTGATAAAACTACCTTGAGTCGACCCCATGGCTGCTTCGCATACTACTCAGGGTTATGCCATCATATCAAGGTTCCCCTACGGGAAGATGGTGTAATATTTTTGTTCAAAGCGTAGTTTCGAATTTAACGCGTGGTTTGTCAGTCGGCCGTCATGAATGTCTCCTCAAGGCGGTAAAACTAAAATGCCGGCAATACTAAAAAATCACTGCATATCCACGAAGTGAATGATGATGAGTGGGCGAAGCACCGGGGGATCATTCGGGTAAACCACAGCTACGGACGAGAGAGAAAGAGAGCGCGCGTCGGCAACGAGAGTACAGTGTACACTGTAACGAGAGAAAGAGAGAGCGACTTGTGCACCGCAGCGCCCCTAGCAACGGACGAGAGAGAAAAACGCCGGTAGAGTGACCTAGAATATGGGAGAATGTCCAAAGCCGCTATTCTGGACATTCCGCCATTTTCTTCGAGGCGTGACGTAGGCGCGACGCTTACAAAATGGCGCTGATGGTTTTGCATTCGTAACGTACGTGACGCAAATTTGACGTTTCGCCTAAGAAACTGTAATGTAGGCATTGAACCTAGCGTTCTTGATAATGGAAAACAGTTTTCCTCCCCAGTAAAAATAAAGCAGCTAGCTCAAAGCGTACGATTATTCCATAAAAATCGTTTCTCGCTTCCGTCGTCTGCATGCGCACAAGCTGTCGTCTGCTTCATTAGCTAGGATGCGCGTCCTCGGGGAATGGAATGAGTCATCGTATATTGGCGCCCACGCGCTTGCTTTCTAGCTTGAGACAACATACGTCACCTGCCAGTGATGATCAGCGCACGCTCTAGGCCTCGTTATCGCTATATCTCGTGAAACGCAGGGAAGAGGCGGACTAGTCCGCCGGGAAGTGCGGACGTGCAAACATCGGCTCCCGTTTCCTCAAATGTTTTCGGTGGTAAAGTCCGCGAAAACCCTTGATTATTGTGCACCATTCAACGCAGTTTGTTGCGGTGATCAAGCCGATACCGGATTTATTTCGGTAGGTGCTTTTTTGGAACTATTATACGACTTCGAACTTTTCGCGACGCCGTGCGGAGCTAACCCTAACGGGCTAACACCGGTGACGAGAACGGGCTAGGCCTCGGCCTAACTCGGTGGTGGTGGGGCATCATGCCCGAATTAGAGATGGTGGAGGGGGTAGAAATCACCCCCGAAGAAGCAAGGTGCCCCGGCTGGACCACGGCAACGGGCAGAATAAGAAGGCAAGGCAAGAGGCTCCCAAGTCGACGCCGAGCCCGGTAAAGCAGGGAGGCGGCAGGGGCGGCCGCCGCACGGCAGCCCCGCGGAACGCGCTGAAGAAGCTGGCCGCCGCCTCAAGGCTCCCGAACCTGCCTCGGGACCATATTCGAGTCATCGTTAGGCCACGGGGTGGCCTCGACGTGAAAAAGATCAGCACTATTAGGGTGGCACAAGCGCTGGCTATGGCGGCGGCGCTTTCCCCCGACGAGGTAGGCGAAGACATCGTCTGCCCTAACAACGTGCAAAACATCTACGTTGTCTCAACACCAGAAGAAAGGAATGCGCGTGCTTACGCGATAGTTCATGAGATCCGCCTGCGCGAAGGGGTCTTTGAGGTGGCCGCGTACATGGCCGCCTCGGACAATACGTGCAAGGGTGTTGTGAGGGGAGTCGACGCCGAGTTCAACGACGCTCAGCTCCACTCAATGATTGTAAACCACCGGAACCCCACCGCATTGGAGGTGCGTCGCATCAAGACCACCACCACGGTTATCATCCTATTCGACGGACTGAGGGTGCCGAACTTTGTCATGTGCGGCGCGGGCATGCTGCCCTGCGCTCTATACAAAAGGCAAGTGGATGTGTGCTACGGTTGTGGGGAACTGGGCCACAGGGCCGATGTATGTCCGACCCCAAGTGTGAAGAAGTGCAGGGGATGCGGAGCAGCGTCCCCCACCGAAGACCATCAGTGTGAGGCGAGATGCGGCATATGCGGGGGCCCTCACCCAACGGCTGACCGTAAGTGCGAGCATCGCTTCCAAACGCCATATGTCGTTAGGCAGAGACGCCGAAGACGCCGGCGGAAGAAAACTGCCGCCGCCAAGAAGGGCGCCAACGCGGCATACGAGGAGAGCCAGGCACTGACGTCAGCGCTAAGGAATAGGAGTTCTTCGAGGGGGCGCTCCCGCTCCAGAGGGCGCTCCCGCTCGCGGGGGCGCTCCGTGCAAGGAGGGCGCTCTCAGTCTAGGGGCCGCTCCAAGTCTAAGGCGCGCATCCCAGGAGGTTCCACCTGGGCCGACAAAGTGAAACAGAAGCCGACGGGCCAGACGAAACATGCCGCCACACAGGCGAGCGAGCGGGCGCACGATCCCAGGATCGCGCAGTTGATGAATGAAAACGCCAGTCTCAAGGAGGAAATCCAGAGAATGAAGGCCGACTTCGAGGCATTCCGAAACGCCAGCGCTGCCCAAGCGGCCGCGGCAAGGCAACCTTCTGCGGAAGGAGCCACAGCAAGGGCGGCCAAGCGCAGAGCCACCTCCTCCCAGGGTACGGTTGAGGACGTGAGCACGGCGGAGGCTGCCATGCAGAGGTCCTTGGACCGCATGCAGAAATCCTTTACCGAGCTGGTACAGAGCAACCAGACCCTTCTATTCAGAGTACAACTGCTCGAGAACGAGCTTGCCAAGCGCTGTGACGTACACTACGGCGACGCCGCCAGGCCGGAGGCGATGTCCAGTGAAATGCTAGAAAACAACCAGCAGTCGCGGGCTGACGAGCAAGATGGCATGCCAGCCCACCTCCGGTCCAACAAGCCCAACCATGGCGCGACCGGACAGTAAGCTCATCGTGTGGCAGTGGAACTGCGCCAGTTTCCGGAGGCGCAGGCCTCAACTGGTGCAGTTCATCAAGACCCGGGAGCCGCAAGAGAGGCCCCACGTCATTTTGCTACAAGAAACGGGAATGGAAACAATTACCCTCACGGGGTACCGAGCCGTCTCCTGGTTAGCGGAGAACGGGCATGGAATCGCGACACTCATTGCAAAGAAGTGTGCCTTCCAGGAGCACGATCTGCGCCTTGGCAACACCAAGCTGGAAGCGTCCCTCGTCGAGATAATACCCAACAGCTGGCTCAAGAACAGCGTCTACGTTATGAATGTGTACTGCTCTCCTAGGGACAACCGGCAGACCTTCTACAGCCTAACGACCAAGGCGTCGTCCAAGGCGAGAGAGACGCCGCTCGTTATGGCCGGTGATTTCAACGCGCCGCACGAAGCCTGGGGCTACGTGAGAAGCATTCCCAAAGGCTGCAGACTCATGCAGGCAGTAACAGACAGCTCCCTAGAACTGATCACCGACCCCCATTACCCCACGCGCATGGGAAACTCGATATCGAGAGACACCACCCCGGACCTGGCCTTCGTCAAGAACGCGCCGAGAGCGGAGTGGCATAACTTACAAGAGAACCTAGGCAGTGACCACTACATCGTGGAAATCTCCCTACCGGTCTGCGCGGCCCCGCAGAGGACCTTCAAAATAGTGGACTGGGACGCCTTCCGCAAGAGAAGGAAGGACGACAACGAAGAATACGAGACCTTCGCGGACCTCGTAGCGAAGCTCAAGAAGGACGTGGCTGCAGTCACCAAGACCGTCGAAACGGACCTAAAGCTCGACCGCATGGACGCTCGATTGGCGCACCTGGTCGAAGCCAAGAATTCCCTCACGGCCAGATGGAAGACGCAGAAGCTGAATCGAAACCTCCGGAAGAGGATCGCGGCCCTCAACCGCGAGATCGAATCGCACTGCAAGGAGCTCGGCCAGCAGCAATGGAACGAAATCTGCGCGTCGGTCGACGGACAGATGCGCGCGGGAGGCAAGTGGAACCTCCTCAAGCAGTTACTGGACCACACACAGTCCAAGAGAAACCACACTCTGGCCATCGACAGGCTGGTTCACAAGCTCAGTAGCGAAGGCGCATCTACGAACGAAGTGATGGACGAAGTCGCGCGTCGCTACCTCCCCATCGGGCAGTCCGGGCCGGAAGATTACCCGGCCTACGGCGGCAAAGCAGACGAGGACCTCGACGCCCCCTTCTCTGTCTCGGAAGTCAGAGAGGTCCTTCAAGGCCTCAACGGAAGATCGGCTCCCGGGCCGGATGGAATTTCGAACAGACTCCTCCGAAATCTGGACGACGACTCGATCGAACTGCTCACCAATGAAATCAACGAGGCCTGGGCGGCCGGCACCGTACCGGATGCCTGGAAGGAAGCCACAGTGATCCTAATTCCGAAGCCAGGCAAGACACCGGCCATAGACAGTCTGCGACCCATTTCGCTCACGTCCTGCGTGGGCAAGGTGGCGGAGCATGTCATCCACAACAGAATATCGAGGTATGTCGAGGAACGACAGCTCCTCCCGCCGAACATGGTCGGTTTCAGACCCTCGCTGTCCACTCAAGAGGTCATGCTACTGATCAAGAGGCAGATAGTCGACGTGGTCACCAGAGACGTCCGAGGCATCTTGGCGCTGGACATCGCGAAGGCTTTCGACACCGTCAAACACAAGCACGTCCTCGACTCTGTGTCGAGTTTGAACCTCGGCGAACGCTTTCACGCGTACGTCAGCTCTTTCCTCAGGGACCGTAAGGCCACGATCAAGTTGGGCGAGATCAAGTCGGACGGATACGCGCTGGGAGCCCGCGGCACGCCTCAGGGTGCGGTGCTATCCCCACTACTCTTCAACATCGCCATGAGAGACCTATCGGTCCGACTCAACCGAATCGGGGGCGTCAATCTCAATCATGCTCTCTACGCGGACGACATCACCATCTGGTGCGGGGGCGGGTCGGACGCAGCGGTGGAGCAGGCTCTGCAAGAGGCCCTTTGACGTCACGGAAAAATTCCTCGAGGGCACGGGACTGGTCCTCTCGCCGACCAAGTCGGAGCTCTTGCTGTACCGGCCCGACAGAAAGGGCCGCAAGTTCGACATGCCGCTGGATCAAGTACCGATCGATCTCAGAACGAAGACGGGTCAGCGCATCCCGAGGGTTGATTATCTCAGGGTGCTCGGACTGGTCATCAACGCAAAGGGCAGCAACATGCAAACAATCGCGCGCCTGAGGGCGAAGACGGAAAACATGCTCAGACTCGTCTCACGAGTGACGAGCCGGAGGGGTGGCATCAGCGAAGCCAACCTCCTAAGGATCTACCACGCCTTCCTCCTGAGCCATATCAACTACGTGGCTTCCGCACTAAACTGGTCGCGGTCTGAGGAAAACAAGATTGACGCACTCATCAGGAAGAGCATTAAACGAGTGCTCGGTATCCCTGTGACGACCAGCACGGATAAGTTGATGCAGCTCGGGGTCCACAACACCCTGAGCGAAATCGTAGAAGCACAGAAAACGGCACAGATCGTTCGCCTGTCTGCCAGCAAGTCCGGCCGCCGAATACTCGAGATGGCGGGCCTCACCACCATGGCCGCGGAGTCGTGCGCCGTCCCCCTCCAATAGGAAGAAAGGGACGCCTTTAGAGTCTCCACATTCCCGAGGAACGTTCACCCACAACACAACGAGGCCAGGCGCGCAGCCAGGGCCCGAGCACTCATCAAGACTGCCCTGCAGAACCCAGAGCTCGCGTCCTTTGTCGACGCGGCGCAGTATCCCAGATCAAACTCGTACGCGGCCACGGTGGTTGACCCCCAGGGCAAACTCCTGAACGCAGCGTCCATCCAACACTCGACGGCGTCCGTCGCAGAGCAAGTCGCAGTGGCGCTGGCTCTGTGCGATCCCGGGCGCACCCAGATCTTCACAGACTCCAGGTCGGCGGCGATGGCCTTTATCGCAGGCTCGGTCTCGGCCGAGGCTGCGGCGGTGCTTAGGACCCGCAAGCCAGGCACGGTCCGTCACGTCATCACTTCCCGGCTCACATGGGCCGGAACGTCTCTCCCGGCTCGATCAACCCCAATGAGCTGGCCCACGACCAGGCGCGAGGTCTCGTCAACCGCGCCGGTCTGAGGGGCCCGGCTTCGCAGGGGATCGACCGGACCACGGACCCGCTGCTTACTTTTCACGACATCACGGCTCACTACCAGCTGGGACGCAGGCAGTTCCCGGCTCCTCACCCGAAGCTCGGCAGACCCCAGGCCTCGGTGTTGAGAATGCTGCAGACGGGCTCATTTCCGTCTCGATCTAGGCTGAGCCACTACGCTCCGGGTGTGGATCCCCGCTGCCCCGACTGCGGCGAGGAAAGGTCCACCTTTAATCACATGCTGTGGCAATGTTCAGCATTGCACCACTCGCCTTTTAACAGGCAAGAAGACTGGGAAGAAGCCGTCAAGAGCGACGACCTTTCAATCCAGCTTCGGGCTGTCCAAAGGGCCTGCGAAAGGGCCGAAGATCACGGTCTTCCGCCCCCGGTGCAGGTGCGGCCCGCGACTACGACATAGTCCCTTAGGACAAAATAAAGTTTCTTGTCTGTCTGTCTGTCTGTCGTGAAACGCAAGTGACTCTGCCCGACTCGTCTGGCTGAGAAGCGGCCGAACATCATCGATAGCGTTGCGCGCGCCACAGGTATCCGCTTGCGCGACGCAATACTACGCAAGCGCCGGCACTGCCAGCTCTTGTGCACTTCACCACGAGAGGATAAAGTCCCTATATAAGACCGCCCTTCGCGATGCACGGCTTTCGTCAAGGATAAAAAAATATAATTCTTCCGCCTGCACTGTATAGCTAACCTCTGAAGGAAGGACTTCAACTCCGGAACGTCGGCACTTGGGAGTGAGTACCGCTCGTTACAAAATGAAGTAGTGCCACTTACTGGCAATGTAAGTTTCCCGCACGTTATCTACACACGCATGAAAACGTATGCCCACCCTAACTATCGCCAACGTGTGAGTGAACAGGAGCATACTTGAATCAATGTGCCGAAGCATGAGTGACGGCGACTACACCGACAATTGACACGAATGTTGGAAGCTGAATGTTGCGTGACGGTCCACAAAGTAAGCGAGGGACTAGCGATAATACGTCTTTGCTACGAGCTACCGCAAAGTACAGAAAATTTAAATTCGAAGCTTTGTACGCAGCAAGAACAAATTTATCGCAGCAGAGCACACCCGCGAGTGATCACGCTGAAAATAAACAATCAGGTAGTGGCCGCACCGAAATATGACAAGACGCTGGCTCAAAATGTTTGCCAATAAAGATCGAACGCAGAGCACACAGATCCCGAATTCAATTCATAAGGGAAAGTTTGACAGCTTGGAAAACATTTCTAGCACCGCGTGGCAAGGCTAATGCTCTGAAAGCACTTACATGTTCTCTAAAGCTGTGGCCAAAGCTTCGTGTCGTGCACACAGTCACTGTCTACGATATGCGTCGAAACGGAGGTTACCTGCGCCGCACCGGCGTCACGCGCTTGCATTGTAAACGCGGAGGCAACGGAGGCGGCTGAGGCAAGCAATGGACGCGTCACCACGTGATCAAACATGGCAGCGCCCACGGGAGCGCCGCGAAAAGGGTCAATATAAGAAAGTACCGCCATTTACTCTTTCCTCCGCCGCCTCCTCTCCTAAAGCGCCTGCTTTTTTCTTTACTTTTTGCTTGCGAAAGCCAAGTCGACGGTGGCGCACCTAGAAAGTCCCGTTGAAGCTTTCAGGCCGGCGCGCGCGCCGCCGCCGACTGCGGCTGCGCAGAGGACTTTCAACATGGCTCTGAGGCGGAAAAAAAGAAAATATAAAGAAGTGAAAAGCGCGCGCTACCATCGTCCAACCGGAGATACAGGATAACACAGGAGAGAGCGAAGCGGCATTTGTCAAAGGATGGCGGTACTTTTCTTATATAGGGATTTTAGTACGGCGTACTCTAGGGCGGCATTGCTTGAAGCAGAAAATGGCGTTTCGAGGTTACTTGCAACCGACCAATGAAAACGAGGATCAGTCTTCTGTGGATACGGCCTCCGCCAAATGACAGGGAAAATGCAGCGATACGCATGCCTCTCGACTGTCATTGCATATGGCCGCTCATTACCATAATTCGCGCGGCTCGTCGCACTAGAATGCACTAGACAATGGTCGAGTGGGCCGAACGGCGCTCTGGCGCTGAGGCGCCGCGTGTGGAAAAATAGTGCGAGGGCGCTGCGAGCGAACTGGATTGGGGCTCCGCGGCATATTCAACGTACTTTCGCTGCGGGCGCCGAGGCCGATTGCGCATAGTACGCTCCTAAAATAGCGCTTTATTTCAACTGCAAATTTATGTTTACGCCATTTTGCCAAACATATATATTTGAGGCATAGATTATACACCGCGACGTCTTCAATTTTGCTGTCGTTGTCAAGCGCGTCGTCTCCTAGCGCGCGCGCGTTCGCTACGCGTACGCTGGCGGACGCCCAGTTTTTCTCGCAGAACCTCTGTGCAGTACATTTTTTTAATGTTTTAGTTGCTTCAGTGCGCCCATGACTTTTGACGGCCGGTGCAAAATGTAGTTTTAGCCAGGTGAACTGTTGTTTTCACCACTGTCCTCTAAAATTAACTGGTATATCCGCACCATGAAGGCTGTGTAAGAAAATTTTATTATTGATATCGAGTCATTTTACACGCGCTTCTTGTTTGTCAATATTGATCAGGGACAATGATCGAAGAAAACAATGTTAGAGCGAAATAGTAGTAAGTGGTTCGTGTGGAAAGGGAAATGTTGGCGCTATCTTCTGCAGCCCTTGAGGGAGCACGGCTCAGCGCCAACGGGGAGGGGAAAGTGGGAGAGAAATAAACCAGCTTTATTAACTGTGTGGTGCGAAGAATGACTCAGAAGGGTTTGGGTGCAAGCAAGTTGGTACGGATCATTTATATTTAAGACAGCGCCAAAAAACACAGACAAGAGAGAACACAGGACGAGCGCTGACTGCCAACAACACCTTTATTGAAGCCTGCGCAAATATATACAATTCGCAACGGGCAGAAAGAGAAAAAAGGGGGAAAGGGCAGGCGAGTCATCGTCAGTCAACTCCTGCTGCGGATGTGTCAAAAACACTAAAAAATACAAATCTTAACAATACACATGGTGGACACAGGCCAAACTGAATGAACTCCTGAGGAACTTAAGTTCCTTATCGCAAAGAGCTATAGATGGGGCACTTACACAGGTGGCTCCTAACGGACACATTGAAAAGGCCTCAAAAATTTCCCTGGCCATCTGATTGCCAATGACCAATGTATTTGACCAATGGCCAATGACCGTTGTATTTCTAAGTAATTAAATCAAAGGGTACATAGACATATATATTTACGTTAGATATATGTAATGGAAAAAGTAACAAATATTCTAAATGCACTAATTGAAAAAGTGAGAACTCCCAACCGGAATAAGCGCACGTGTTTGCAGTAACAAACACACTTATTAGTGAATACTGGAAATAAACCTCTCATTCGCAGAAATAATATTCATAGTAGGCAAAACCATCTGATATATATATGTGTGTGTGTGTGTGTTTTATTGATATACTGTACGGCGCCGAATAGTAATTTCCGTTCGAATGTGACGCTAACAGCACATTGAAATCTCAAAGGTGAGTGACTGCATGCAAGTGAGGACTGTTATTCCGAATGATTTTGCTGCTGAAGAGTCGTGGCTGTTGCGCAGAGGCGCTGATCCTGAGAGAATTAACGGACGGGTGTTAATAAGTTCTGCTTAACAAGTTCCTAGCTCTCATTCAATATAAACGCCCTGTTCTGGGGCAGCCTGTAAATCTGCTAACTGATTCAGACAAGAATTTTTGACCGTCTCACCATGTTTGCAACCCATTAAAACTGAGTGCCCCATGCGGTACCACACTTTTCTTCAACGAACGCAACAGATCTGCACATATCTCTACGTGTATGTGAGACATGCCGTTCCTTTAATTGTTTCATTATGGTCGTTATGATAGTGCACCGGATAACTGAACGCAGCCGTTTATAATACACAAGCTGCTGAGTTGAGCGGTCATACATTTGGGAACTGCATTACGTTTATGCATGAAATATAGGATAAGCCTTACATGTTTTTCTCAGAAATCAGACTCGGGAATAATTTATCTTGTTTACACCCCCAGAAATAAGCCGAAGAACGCAGCCACCTGCTTTTTTCTTTTTTTAATATAAGCAAATTCTTCAGTTTCACGTGGCAAAACCACGTTATGATTATGAGGCACCCGGATTAGTTTTTGCCACCTGGGGTTCTTTAACGCGCACCTAAATAGAAGTACACGAGTCTTTTTCTATTTCGTTCCCATCGAATTCCGCGACCTGGATTGAACCCGCAAGTTCCAGTTTAGCAGCGCAACGCCGTATCCACGATATAGGCACTAATTAGGCTACCGCGCAGGCTTTCTTTCTTTTTTGAAGTATCGACTGGAAAAAAAAAATCCCCACGTACTGCTTACGGCCAAAGATTAGCATATAGCTAATCTTTGCTAACTAAAACCGCTTTTGGCGCTCGAGGTCTGACTGCAATAAATGACCCCGTACCAATTACTCCACATTCTGTTATGCGAGAAAGGCAGAACCTTGAATGGAATGGAATAGGCTCCGTACAGTCGAGTTTGCGGCTGCTCTGGCGCCATCTGGCGCAGCGACGCAACAGTGTTGGGAAGTGGCCGCCGCAGCTCGGCCGGCTCGATGAGTATTCGTTCCCGCGCGCTTCATTTCGTCTCGGCCACGGTTGAAGCCGTTTTGCTTTGTTCGCCAACCTCCTTTTTTTTTATACGTCTTGCGACGGTGCAATGGCATGCGCTTCATCGGCAAGCGTCGGAGGTGAAAAAAAAAAAAAAAAAAAGGCAAGTGGTACCTGCGATACTGCTGCGTAAAGGGCTGTCACAACCACGAAGGCCAGCCCGGGATAACGTTGTACAGGTTTCCTGGCAAATCTTATGAGATCGAACGGCGAAAGAAATGAATCGCAGCTGTGAGGAGAGTAAAGTAAGTCAGCTTCTTTGATATTTGTGAGAAGGTTTTGTTCTGTAAAGCGTGCTACACATGCGCGTTTCACAGCTCGTTGTGCGACGCCAGCGGCCATGGCCAGCTGCTGAACATTTAAAAGAAATTTGTCACGACTTTGCTGATTTGGCAACTGCTTGCCGTTGTCTTAGCATTCGGTATGATCAGCATAGCACTGGCATGTGCGATGAGCAATATTTTATGCCAAGGAAGCCTATTTTGTGCTGGCGAGCACCAGTAGCGCACCCAGGATCTCTGCCAGGGGGGGGGGGGGGGGGGGGGGGTTGACAGTTTGCCAATACCATATAAACAGCACTAATTTCGATTTCTTCACGGGAAATTGTCAAAAAAATTCGCTTTTTACGAGTGTTCAGACGATTGCGCGCCTTACATCTTAGTTGCAGTACTCAAATGCGTAAGGAAAGAAAAGGGGTTAAACAAAAGGGGGGGCTAAGTGGGCCTCAGGGGGGGGGGGGGTTACAACCCCCGAATCCCCCCCCCCCCCCCGTCGGTGCGCCACTGGCGAGCACTAATTCAACCATCCTCGTTTCGGCCGCTGGCGCTTGAAAGGCGCGGTTTCACATGGTGCGATTTTTCTTGTGATATACACTTGCGATGTATCATTGTAAAAGCAAAGCGCGTATGCAAGGAAAGGAATTCGTAAGCGAAATCGTATCTTGTGAGAGGGGCCTAATGAGCCTCGATCATTGTACATGATGAAAAACGAACATTCGCGTCATGTAAAATAAGATCGCCTAGTTAATAAATCTCGTTTATCAGCGCAGCAGGTGGCTCCGACTGGGTCCCAAATGAGTCAACGAGGACAGCATGGTCACTGCCACACGATCCAACAATCCGAATCGTTTAGCTCACTCGACATGACTGTGCTGACGACAGCCTACGAGTGAGCGTGTAGCTGCACGCGGTCCAGATCGAGCTGTATGACAATCTAAAGTAACAGTGTCACAGGGGCATCAAATGATAGGCCGCGGCGTACAACGCGCCCGAGCGAAATGAGGCATGTATTGCCAACAGTGAGGCGTCGATTAAAAATCGGTCAACTACAACGTTTTCAGGGTGCCAGTTTAGTTAGTGACTTCAATTTTAGTATAACAGTAAGCTTTACTCACGTGAAGGATGACGTCGTTTACTTACTTTCCCTGTTGCGAACGGCAGTTCGCGTGAACGTCCACGCCGTCCACTTTCACACAAGCAACATGCGAAGCAGCGTAGAGCTTGTCTCCGCTGGTTAACGCTGCACCGTGAAAGTAATCGTCTATTCCTTTAATAGGCCTGAACCCCGCAAAAACTATTTGTGCCATCACAGAGGGCCACGCTTGTACTTTCACGTACACACACGCACAAAAAAAAGAAGGCGGATCGCGGATATACGTGCGGCTTTCGGAGGCGTGTATACGTAGTTCCGAAATCTCGCGGTCTTCCCCCCTTCCCAGTTTCGCGCCGCCCGCCACATGCGACGCTGAGCATCGCGCCACCGCTGCTGCGCAGCAGCGCCGCCTGTTCACTGTACGGAGCCTATGGCCATCATGACGTTTTTTCTGCTCGTACAGCTGTTGCCGACTGCCGCGCACAAAAGCATTGCCTTCGAGCTCGAAGGCGTGACTGCGGCTAGCCTCGCGATAATGCCTTCGAGATAAGTTTCCAGTAACGCGAAGAAGCTGCCGGTAGGGGGTGCGAATTCGCTGTCGCCGTTGGACATGGAAGTAGGGTAATGGAAGTAGAAAACTACTAGGAGGGAGCGTCATGTGATTTCGCTAGCCTCGGCAAGCCAACCTCCTCTGAACCCGCCCCTCCCTCTCTCGGGGGCCCCGTGCGCGGTGCCTTTTGAGTAGGAATAGGCCCACAATGTTGCTGGACCATTCGCGATTGTTTGGTACGTGGTAACCTTTAGTGCCGCTTAGGCACGTATACGGGTGGCTTTCTGCTACTGCGTGCATCGTTCTTCGCTTCAAATGCGATGCCTTGAAACGTGGCGCGAGACTGCGTCGCCTGACTCGGTGAAGACAGAAAATTTTCAAGACGTCACTCGCGCCTATCACCGTGGTTAGTGGAGTTGCCAGCGCTTTCGCCTCGAAACCCGTCCAGAACGCCCAAGTGTGGTCTATTTTTCCCTCGTACTCCTTATATTTCGTCAAATCGGCTGTTGTGCACCTTAAACTGCGGTGCGTATTACCGTGCTAATTTTTGTCCCGCAGTCTTGCACCTAGGAAGAAACGAGATGTTTTGAGGGATGCTTTTTGTCGCATTTTCGCTTAGTCCACTACGCAAAAATGCAACAAGAAACCCAGATCTATCTATCTGCTGTGCGTCTTTTGTTTTCAGGAAAAATAAATAGCATTAGCCTGCATTCTAAACGCCAAAGTCATCGCCGTTTATTCATATTTGCGTGCACTATTTTTTAAGATTGTATGGTGCGACGACGCTGTTAAGACGTGCCTCGGGGATCCACTATCGTTATGTAATAAAGCAAATGGACGGAATTTGTGCATTATGTAGAATTTATTCAGTTGTTTTCGAATGCGAGTATAGCTCCACAGCAGAATTATGTCCTAAAGTCAAACACGCCAGGGGGACCCTTCTTCCACTACTAGTGTGAAACTGCTGGTTAAACGGAATGAAAACTGCATACATAGCAGCAAGGGGAAAAAAAAAAAAAAATGGCAGCATTCATTTGCACTTGTGGATCCATTGTGTTGCTGGTGTACTTGTACTATGAAATCACATTTTTAAAGACAACAGTAATTGTTTCATTCTTTATTCAATGTTTATTGCACCTATAGAAGCCAAACGATTTCACACAAATTTATAATATTATATTATATTTCACATTTATAATATAAATGAAGTACATTGCAGAGTATACACAAAAGAAGATTATGAACATGTAGGAAAACTTATTGTGCCTCAGCTCTATGGTATCAGTATAAGTCATCATACTTGTATGCAACAGGACATTTGTATAAAATAATGTTATACAAAGTAAACTATATCACATATAGTATTGATACCTTTAATAAAACTCTTCAATGGGATCAGCTATCCTTGAATGTCGCTGCAGTTTAGCTGACAAATGCCCTGTATGCAATATCTTCGCTACAAGGTTATAATTGTACAATATTTATATCTGCGATGTACTCACAATGATTGAAAGGGTTTGGTGATGGTGCATGTCAGAAAAATAGGCAATAAATATTCAGAAATCGAGAAAAAAAAGAATGGTAGTCCACAAAGTCAGACGAAAAAATTGATGCGAGGTGAGAGCCACAAACTAAGTATGTCAACATTAAAATACAATGAATTTTGCTGCAAGTAAAATGTACTACAAAGCTTATGTTTTATCACATAACTACAAAAAAATTAGAACCGTCGAAGCTCAGCCAACACACCGCAAAATTAAGAGGCGACGGCTCCATGACGTTGTGAACCTCAAATGAATTAATATTTCACGGTATTTAAATCACCCATTGAGTCGTATACACCAAATGTTCATGGTTACAGTGAATCTGGCCTCATAAAAGGCTACTGTAAAGCAAGTAAACAAAGTGAGCACATTAAATTATTTTGAAAGTAGTAAAACCAACGGTATTCCAAGTGATGGAGGCAAATTTCCACAAAGGTCAGGTAAAAGGCATACAGGATCAAACTTTGAAAAATACATTGTCATCCTCAAGAGTATACTTAGCTCACGCGTAATGCATTGAGGGCATTCATAGCATGCCCATGTCATCGCACAGTTTGCTCTAGTGAAAGGCAGGCCAGCTAACCAATTGTCATTGTCCATACTGTTTAGCTTGATGCTGAACAGAACAATTGTTTAGGCAGAATTTGCAAGCAGGTGATTCAAGCTACAGCATTCAGCAAGACAAGAAGCATGTACTTGCACAATATACAATAAGGCATCATATTTCTCCCCTAAAAAAGTTTGATGTCTGCATACAACGCTCTTGAACAATATATGCGCTTTACAAAGTTACTAAAAAAACAAAGGCCTTAACACAGAACCTGGTGGGACTGCCGAAGTTGATAGATAAAGGAATTAATTGTGTGAGCCATCATGAACATAATTGAACCGCGAGGAAATTTGTGTAGCAGTTTTTCCTGTACTGCGAGTCACAGCAGCTAAATAAGACAAGTAATGGTGGCTCAGTGGCAATAGTGCTTCATGAGTGCAAAGTTGCGGGTCTGATTCCCAGATGCAGTTGCATTCCTGTGAGAGCAGAATGCAAATGTGGTTGTGTACTTGAGTTAGATGCATGCCGAGGAACCTCCAGGCAGTCAAAATTAATCCAGAGCCCGCCACTATGGTATCTCTTAGAGCCCATGTATTGCTTCGGAATTTTAACTTATTGCGTGATGAGTCAGGTGTATTCTACCCACAGTGCTACTTGCCAATGACAGGTTGGAAAGGTTCATGCACCCTAACTATGCTTTGTCAGCGTGCAGCCAAAGCAAATGACCAACATGAATGCGAGGTTTGTATTTCTCTACACAAGGCACCAGCTTGGTTCACCATGTCAACTGACTGCCATGGCGGCACATCGCTTGTGGAACTATGCTGTCATGTTCACGATAATGTAACCATTCTAATTCAATACTATTCCTTTTTGCACTCTCAGTGATCTAAGCAGTGCCCTGCTTATGATATCACCAAGACCAGTCGGTCCTAAACAGTGGATGATTAAACGAAAAAAATTTAATCGAGCAAAAGGGATCCTGCTCCTCTGCACAAGGTTGCAGGCACTATCCTCACCTTAGCGGCCACACATTGTTGTGGCAACATTCAAAAAGACCAGTCTACTATTCGGCTGCCAAATGAAAAAGCTCAAGTGGTCCGATTTACCCCTAACCCTCCAATATATACAACATGGTTGATAACCACTGTGTGGTGTTTGCCTGTGAAGCCTTTAAACTAACATGTAGGCCATGCGCTTTGACGTAAAAAATTTAGAATAGTTGTAAATAATTGGCCAATGATAGTATAAAAATTTGCAAGACTTTCTAGATTTATTGGCCCTTGAACTACATCAGCTTTGTGAGCTTTTGCCCAATTCTTTCCTGATGGAGACATTCCATTGTCATCTTGGCAACGTAGCGCAGTCTCACATCTAGGTACTTATCTATGATTGCCCTCACAAGATGGGATGAGTGGCATTCAAGCGGGTGATTTTCAAGCATGTGCTGATCTAACACTTTAATGAAGTCCTTGCCGACAAAGGTTGTCATAGTGGCCATTGCAACTTTAGCTGCAAGCCTTTGGGATGGTAGTGGCGAGCTCACCAGAGCCCTACGCAGCTTTCTCACATTGTCTGCAAATGTTCAGAACATCATTTGAAGTGTAGATCAGTCCACCACTCGATTTTTGACGAATCAGGGAATATGCAGGCATGGATGGAGGAGTTGACACCTTTAGTGCAGAAGCACACTCATCGCACTGGAGGTGAAGCAGTAAGCTGCGAACTACAAACCCGGCTATGTGCGCAACAATTGCATCTCCAAGCTCAGACACCCTGCCTGGGTCGGCAGAGTAGCCACGATCTTGTAAAATTGCTTCCGTGACTGGTTCACTGGCTGCAGGGCTTCTCTGACTATCAGACGCTTGAATGCTACTGCAAACTGCTTTGCTGTTCGGTTGTCATTGCAGCGCCCAAATGATCTTATTGCAGCAAAAAATAGCTCGAGGTGGTCCTGACTGAGCTTGGAGGTCGGAAGATATGCCAATAGGCCATTTTCTGTAACCAAGTGGTTGTATAGATGGATGGCATTGTCTAAGCACACCATAAAGCCAATGAAGCCTGTCTTTCGGTTGGTCTCTGTCATTAGTTTACCAGCTGCAGACTACCTGAGTGAGCAAAAGTAGGCCTTCAGTTCCTTGACATACTCAGTGACACGAGTCACATTTTCAGGACACAGTGGCCTTTTCCATCCTTCTTGCCTTGGATGTCTTGAATTTAAAATGTCAAATGCGTTGTTGACATATATGATACTCTTCTGTTGGCAAGGAATTTGAAAATTTTGGGATTTTTCGAGCTCTGTATTCACCAAGAGCATCTGCTACCGATTGACTAAAGATTTGAGCTGCCAAGGAGACTTTTATGGGCTGGTTTTTTTCAATTAACATGTGCCTGGTCTAAGTTTGTTTGCCAAATGTGGGCCTTCTGTGTACTGAATTTCATGCAGCTCATCAATGTATTTCAACAATATGAACTGTTCGTTCGTATGAACAATAGCCTTGTTATCACACACGGTGTTCCGCAGCAGCTTCAACATGTGACAGGGACCCAACATGGCAAAGACAGGCTTTTTTGTCACTGGATGCGGAAAAGAAGCATCCAGCTCAGTCAGGTCCATCTTGCAGCCAAGGCTGCGCAGCATTGACAAATTTGCTGCAGCGCCATCGCATGTCAAACTCACAATGTGTGCACCTTTTTCGTGAGCGAAGCCAGCAGCTTGCAGCACCAAATTGCGCCTCGCTCACTGCCAAGGCCATCACTAGAAAGTAGCCAATCGGCAGCTTCCATCTGCCATTGATTGCAACAAGCAATAAAACAAATGCATCTTTGGCAACAAGAAAGCTGTCATCATTGACATCAATGCCCATGTCAACATATCCATGAAACTTTTTTCCATCACAACTTTGCAATTGCGAGTAAAGCCTCACTTTGTGCCTCAGAAAGGCCTTTTCAGGCGAGTCTTCTGCTGGCTGTGGCTGTAAAATATCACACGCACAGAAAACAGGTCCATGAGCAACCAACGTGAAACAAATCATGCACCCAGAACAAGGTACTTAATTGTTGTGGCATACATTCTTATGTAAGCCATGAAGAATATATTGCTAAATTTTAGGTTATTACCTTGCTCACGACGGTTTCCGTTGACACTTTTGTGAACTTAAAAACTTTGAGGGCATAAAACTGCCATGCACACGAGCTTGCTAGTGCTACTTTATTTCGTTTGTTTATTTATTTATTTGCGAAATACTGCAGGCCCATCTAGGCCCAGGCAGGAAAGGTAAAAGTACGAAACAACTAACACAGAAGAGGCCAATGTAGCATAGTTGAATGCGGGATGCTTCACAGCAACCTTTTAGTTTGAATAGGCAAAATATACTAATCTCATACTCCTACACAAAAGACCAGTTTTGTCTGCCTGTATCACGACTCCTCATGACTGATCGAACAAATAAAGAGCATAGAAAATTGTGAAAAACCTGTTGGTCTTCTAGTTCATTGTGTCCTTTGAATGGAAAAGAGAAATTGAAAGCAGATTATTCGTTGCCAATTGCAAACCCTGAGGAAACTCACACCGCTGTGGGGAAATATGAATATTGTCACAGACAAAACCACAAAAGACTTCGGTCGATGCTATAGATCTTTTATGGAGCTATTCTGGCACCTTTGTAGTCTTCTTTGATGAGCAACCCAACATGCCTAGCATGGAATTGCACCCAGTGGCTTTCAGTCGTGTCAAGGTCGTGGCATTACCCCCCTCCCTAGAAGCATCGTCTGTGGGGATGCGCGACTCTCACGCGTCCCCTGATGTTGTTTTCCCCGCATGTCTCCTGTAGCCCGGCTTTTCTGCGTGGCTAAGCCCGGCGGTGGTTGCGGCGCGTTGCGAGAGATGGCGCTAGTGTCGCGATGCTAACGCCACCGAACGGCGGGGTCACTTGGGAAAAAAAGGTCACTCACGGCTTTCAGCAGGTAAATCCATATCGGCAGGTAGGTCAAGCGATGTCAGAGAGACCGGGGGTCTCTCGGTCGCGCTCTTTTATATCTTTTTACCTTTCCGCGAGGGGAGTGTCCTCCTCGCCCGCCGGATACTTTCCCTCTTCCCGCACGGGCGCGCGCGTCTTGTGCGGGCATATGCCCGCAGCCGCGTGCGCTCCGTTCGCAAGTGACTGGCGAGCGTCCGCGGGAGAAGGTGGCAGCGTGTGCTCCCCACATCCTCCCCCCCTTAAGAAGGCCCCCGTACGTTGAGGCTGGCACCTAGGGACATCCGTTTGCCTGAGTACCCGCCGAGGTTGGCGACCGAGGAAGCGCTGTCACAGAACACCGAACACTTGATGCCGACTCGGAGGCGGCTGGTCAGCTGCACTGCTCGGGCTTGCGAGGCGGGATTGTTGTCGGGGCTCGAAGGTGACTCTCAGTGCTGCGCCCTAAGTGTCGGCTGCGCTGGAGGGGGTGGTCGTCTGCCGGCCGCAAGTGACCCCGCCGTTCGGTGGCGTTAGCATCGCGACACTAGCGCCATCTCTTGCAACGCGCCGCAACCACCGCCGGGCTTAGCCACGCAGAGAAGCCGGGCTACAGGAGACATGCGGGGAAAACAACATCAGGGGACGCGTGAGAGTCGCGCATCCCCACATCTCCCCAACCTTAAATCACTACACATACGCCGGCGAAACATGTCACAAGGCCTATCAACGCGCGCGTCGCGAACAAAAGTTAGCACATGCGACAGTGGCGCGCGCCGCCGAGTAAATGTCCACGCGTTATCCACAACGTGTGAGCCGACATTGACTCTGGGGTTCACCGCTGGCGTCCGTTGGTCACAGCACCACGTCTGCAGATTTGATGGCACGACTCCAGCCCAGGACCCCGGGAACGGCGACGCAGAAGTCGGCACGAGCAAGCGTCGCTCGCGCCCTGCTGACGAGAGCCGCAGTAGCCGGTGGTGACTGCAGTGATGGGAATGGCCAAAAGTGTTTTGTATCAGGTTTTGTAGCAGGAAAAATGATGATTTGTAGCAGCTGCCCTCAGTTTTGTAGCAGGTTGCGAAAACGAAAAAAAAAAAACAGGTCAGATGGCGTTTTAATGCTTTTATTACACAATAAAATGAAGTATTAAATACAGTGTGCGCATGAGTTCAATGACGGCGCAACTAACGGAAGCTTTAAACAAAGCCTAGGATCACAAATATATGGAGACTGGTTGGCACAAAGACGCAGGTACACAATACATGAATGTCACTTGCATGAAACACACTAAGCTTTCTTCCCTTTTTTCTCCGCATGCAAGTGTGGCATACACTCGGCCATCTTTTTTCGTGCTTGAGCAAGCACTGCTCGCCCACTCTCGATGTCAGAGAAGTTCTTCAACTTCATGCTCCGCTGAATCAACAAGTCAGCATTTTTAATCATCCGTTCTGCCTCAGCCACTTCCTTTTTGGCTTGGTCATTGGTAAGTTCCACATTCGGTGAACTTTGCTCTGCATCTATACGCATACGCTTTGATGGTCGCTCTTCAGCTGCAAGGCGCTCCGCATACCGTCTTGATGCCCCCTTGACAGCCTTGATGACATCGGAATTGACTGGAAATGAGCACGGGTCACTGTCAAACCTCTTTGAATAGACATTATGTGACGTATGCCATTTACGCTTGAGAGACAAAGATTTGACCTGTCGTGCAGGACTCTTGAGTTTTCACTAAATCCACGCTCAACATCGCCATTGCCATGCGGAAGTGATAGAAGTGCCTTGACTAGCTTGGACAATAGCGGATATTTTGGCCCACCCTGACCATCTTTCATGATGAAAACTTGATGCCAGTATTTGTCCAGTGGCATGTCAGAACCTGCATGTAACTGGATCAAGTTTAGCACTGTCAATTCATCAAGAAGAGATGAAACTTCAGCGGGTTGAACCACCTGGGCTGCACACTTTGCAAGATATCTGAAGGAGTCTCTTGAAGATTCCGCACTATGATTGCTCGGATGCAGGCACCTGACATGTTGGAGCATCTGATTCTCAAGAGGAAGTTTTGCCATCAAGTACTTCGAACATGTATCGTAGAACGACCTTGCTCCTAGCCGGAACGCAGCTTTCTCTGCAGCAGTCCAGGTATTAATAGCTTCTTCGGTGTCTGCTCCTACCTCTACATGTTGTTTCCAGTTCCGAGAGGACTCAACGTCAATGGATGCAAGCTGACTGCCTGACTTTGCCTGAAACACTTCGGTCCTTAAAAACCTTCCCAAGATTTTTTTAGCAGCATCACCATTTCATCATAAAGAATGTGAAGCAGGGGTTCGGTTCCCTGAAACAGTTTTAGGAACCTTGTAAGAAGTTCACCAGCATTTTTCACAAACAGAGCTTTGGCACAAAGGGTTTTGTCATTCAGACTGCTCCTTAACCTTTTGGCAATGTTGCCTCCAGCACGTACTGGAGTATTGGCGGAAAGGACACTCTTCAGGGCATCAATCTGTTCAAGCAGTCTGTCTACTGCTGGCACGAGTGACAGCCAGCGGCAATTTACATGCCGTAGAAATATGGTTTCAGGCAATCCAAGCACCTGTTGTTGCTCCTTCAGCAGGCCACACTGTGCAGCAGAGTGTTTGAAGTAATAATACACATCATTTACGACAGTTTCGACCTCACTGCCGAATGAATCCAAGGCACGTGAGAAGGCGTTGTGCACCTTATGTAGGGATCACTCCCCAATATCTATCAGGGGACCGTGCTGCTGGATAAGTTTATTTTTTAGTGACTTCATTACGTTTGGTCCATCACTAAAAAATGCAAAGAAGCCAGCACTGGGAACACTCTCAATAGCCTCATTTACACATCTTAGAAGGTCGTTCGCAGATGCCTTATTTAACCGAAAGGACTGCAGGTGTTCCACAACCACCATTTTCTGGGCATCGGAAAAGTATCGCATAATGATGTCCATTTGCTGACAGCGCTGTTCCGGAAGAGGTGTCTCATCTATACAGATGCTGTAGAAAACACTCGGTCGGTTGACTTCTTTAAGCACAAGGCTCTTAAAGTAGGGTCCAAGGCCATCTGACACGACATACGACACTTTTTTTCTGCTACACGAAAAGCCTTTTGCCACCTTCGAATCTGGAAACATTGCTCGGTAGAGAGGTGTAGCTGTGTCTCCCCAGCTATAAGGAATCCCCTTAAGTGTGACAGGCAGGACGAACAGTGTTTCACTGGCTGTGACACGATCATTATACGACGCAATGGTGGACGCAGCTGAAAAATTCAGGACGGCTTGAACTGCTGCTGGTCGCTTAAGTTTCCCATTAGGACCACGTAGCTGCTTCGTACGCTCCAAGTGCTTTTTGCTTTGCGAGTGGCGCTTCACTGCAGTCACACCATGAAACGCACAGTTGATTGTCTGGCAACACACGACACAAAAAGCATCTTCTCTTTCACCAGCCCTACACCACGCCTCAAAAAGATCACCGTTGGCATCCACGTCTTTCAGGAGGTCCGCATTGAACTTACTGTTGCGTCCTGCAAAAAAGCAAATTTATTGTGCTGTCAGCATGGTCTTATAAAGCACTACAGGCCGATACATATGCTAGAGATTCTTGCGAAAACGCCGCCACGTTTCTGTGTCAGAAAGCTTGTTCCGCAAGTGCGTTTTGCACTGTCAGCCTCATGCGTATTTCCTACCAAATGTAAACATTAGGGAGTTTTAGAATAGTGTATGCTAAGTTAGCGTTCGCAAGAGGTTAGCGCACGACGCATCCTCAGTGGCGCGAAACACTAACACAAAGCTCGAATCTTGAGTTTCGTAAACGGAGCAATAAAACGAGGTCAGAGAAATGTGAGTGGAATTCATCCTTTATGATATGGCACGTGCTGGCTGCGTGCATTCAAACGCACTGCGCACCACGAGCGAATAGGCAAGCGCAAATGCGCAACCAAGCAAAGCACGCGCGCGCGCGAGCAAAAAAAACAAAAACAAAAGGCGTCTCCCGCAAGCAAAAAAGGAAAACGGCGTGCGGCGTGGAAGAAAAAGCAAGCGCGCAAAGAAAAAAAAAAAAAAAAACCCCGTCGCGCCGCATGGAAGAGAAAGAGAAAAAACAAAAGAAAAAAAAAAAAAAACGGCGCCTGGAGTAGCAGGAAGAGAGGGCGAGAAGCGAGCCGAGCGAGCGGCTGTTGTTACTGTTGCCCTGACGACGCAAGCAACGTAATGACTACGTAATCTCCACGCAACCGCCGCGAGAACTTGGCGCCCTAATCTTGGCGCTCTCGGCGATAACGTCGGCGGAGTTCGAATTTCGTGTCCCTATGGAAGGTACACGGAGTGACCGACCCCTGGTTAGCGTACGACGCATGCGCAGTGGCGACAAATGGAACGGGCAGACCACACAAGCCTAAAAAATGCTGCGTCGCCGTACGATTCGGTCACCACGAGCACTGTTGCTTAGCCACTACAGTGCTGTACCCGCGTGCGCGATAACTTACTGCCAATATTAGAACCATCGTGCAGTCACACCGAGTCAAGCAGCATGCTACAAAACAGCAAATACAGTGCGTCCTCAACGGTAAAGTAAGCCCCACAAAGGCATAAAGAAAATTAGCAGCGACACATTCACTACCACAGAAAAATCTTAACAGTAATTTATTTTAGGCCTAAAATCATCAAGATAATGAAATGGGGGGGGGGGGGTAGGGGGGACTTCGAGCGCACACAGATAAACGTGATACGGGCAAGCAGCTAACAAACTTACCTTTGAGAGTGGAGAGTGCCATGACGCCACCGCCGTGCAGGACGCGCGTAGTCGTACAACCATACAACACCGCTATGCTCGCGATGGGAGTTCACGCCGCCGGTACGACTGCGAGGCTGCGGCACGCAGCGAAAACTGGGAATGAGCCGCAACTGCACTAAGCTCAAACGACAGTGCCACCAGGTACCGACACTACACAGTGACAAGCCCACGCACAACTACAGCCATCATAACACGTGGGCACATGGGCCAACAATAATAACAAACCCACGCCGCCCACGCATTGGATTGGCTCTGCCTACGAATGGCACGAGAGGCGGCAACCTATCTGCCACCTGGTGTTGCTGAAAAATCGCCTTGACGGTGGCCTCCGAGATAAAGCGGCGCATTGCCAGGTAATCTCGGAGGCTATGCGTAGCAGCTTTGGAGCAGTTCTGCTCATTTGTAGCATGGATGTAGCAGCTTTCACGAAATGTAGCAGGTTGGAGCAATGGTGCTCATTTGTAGCATAGATGTAGCAGCTTTAATGAAATGTAGCAGCTTGGAGCAATTGTAGCAGCTTTCCCGTCACTGTGACTGCCGGCTCTTTTCCCAGCCGCCGAGGGTTGCGAGCCGGACATTGGCGGCCGCCGAAGTCGCTGCGCCGAATTGACCACAGGCATCTCCAAAGCCTGGGGTAGCTCGATTGTAGTCCGGGGCAGCAGCGCTGACGATGTGCAGGTGACAGCAAACCAGGGGTGACTCCGCTCACGCTGCGTACACTCAACGCACTCGACAAACACTAAAGTAGTGCAAGGGAGAGAAATTCGGCATACGCATCGCCCACGTGGTACGATGTTCAATTCGGCTGGCATTGCAGATGCTAAGTTCATGTGAACAAAGCTTGCTTTCCTGAGTCGAACGAGTAATTTCAATTCGTGCGAGGCGAGCTAATGAAGGAAGCAATGTGCGACACCTCAACACCACGGTCCACCAGGTTGTGTCCCTCAACGTGCGACAGGCGGCTTTGTTAAGCCTTAGGCCTAAAGCGTCGCTACTTTGACAATAACCGGCATCCAAAAAAAAAAAAACACCCAAAATGGGCACAAGAACAGGCAGCCGCGAGGAGACGTTAGCTCTGTGAGGTGGTCCTACCCCGCTCGGTGCACACAGCATCCGAGTTGACGGCGCCCACCGTCCCAGACGGTGTCGGAGTGCCCGGTGCCAGGCCGCAATACCAGTCAGCCCGTAGCGGCACCCGTGGCCCGCGGCCACCCGGCTCACTGAGCCTCGATTTCCTAAGTCAAAGATATAGAAGAAGCTATTTACATAAGAAATTCGGATCACCCACGAGGCTTCCGTACTCACTCGCTTCAGGCTTGCCAATGCTCCGCGGGCGCTAGGCCTCGCTCTCCCAGGATGCAGACCACGTGGCTCTCGTACTGACGAGTGTACTTCAAAACACTCGCGAAAAGGCTTAGCATGTTGAAAAGTTCAAACACGCTACAGCAACCGTCGCCTCCCTCAAGAAAGCACACCGCCGACACTAGCGATCAAAATCCACGCTAGGACTACGCTTCGGTTGAAACATCTCGAACCGAGCAAAACTGTTAAAATTATCGTCCGATGCCCCAAGAGCCCCACGTTGGGCAGTCAGATGTGGGGTCTCACACACGTGCTCTTGGGACAAAGGAACGACAACGCAGTAGTGCAGACAATAAAAATGGCATTTATTGCACCTTTCATACACTAATACATACTAGATGAATTACAACCAATAGAACATTCACACGGGCGCGCGACAAATCAAGGAAGTCCGACTCACCGCGACCTGATAGCGAGCGAATACGTTCGCCCCATGCTATGACACCATCGCCTAGTCGTTCACGTGTACAGTCACGCGAACGGTGGCGCGCTCGAACGATCCGTGTTCATCCATACCGGTGTCCCGCTCTAAGCCTCGCGCGACGGTCGCGCGAAGCGGGCCGGCGCACGTGCGAAGCGTTCCTGCGTGTTGGTCGCCGATCCCCAGCCAAAGAGAGAGCGCCTCCGACCTTTTTCTCCCAAGTGACCCCGCCGTTCGGTGTCGTTAGCATCACGACACTAGCGCCATCTCTCGCAACGCGCCGCAACCACCGCCGGGCTTAGCCACGCAGGAGACATGCGGGGACATGCGGGGAAAACAACATCAGGGGACGCGTGAGAGTCGCGCATCCCCACACGTCTCAATGCAGAACATTTACGCACTGGGGGGTGCCACAGTGATACTGTTAAGGAATACGTAGATGGTGAGAGAGGTGTAGAGCTTTGCGGTCAGCGGGAGTACTAAAGCTTTAACCGAGAGACGTGAACGACATCGGACAGGCGTGGGCGTCGGGGACGGCCTTCCACTTCAGGAATCACTTTGTATGTGACGTCGCCGAGTCGTTGAACGATCCTATAGGGTCCAAAGTAGGGGAGCAAAAGTTTCTCCGACCGACCACGCTGGCGGATTGGTGTCCACACCCATACTTTGTCACCAGGTTGATAAGTGACGTCTCGGTGACAAAGATTGTATCGGTCGGCGTCGTTGTGTTGGTGGTAGCGGATACGCATTCGTGCGAGCTGGCGCGCCTCTTCGGCAGCATCAGTGACAACATTAGAACAGTGAGTGTGTAAAAGCATTGCGTCCAACGTTGTTACAGCTTCCCGGCCATGCACCAAGCGAAAAGGGGTGAAGCCGGTAGTTTCTTGAACGGCAGTATTATACGCAAACGTAACACATGGGAGAACGTCGTCCCAGTTTTTGTGGTCGACGTCAACATACATGGAAATCATATCAGCGATCGTTTTGTTTAGCGTTTCTGTGAGCCCATTCGTCTGGGGATGGTAAGCAGTGGCTTTGCGGTGAACTGTACCACTGAGATGCATATCTTCTGTGAGCTGCGCTGTAAATGCTGTGCCCCGGTCGGTTATAACCACTGTTGGAGCACCGTGGCAGAGTACGATGTCATGTACAAAGAGGGTCGCAATATCATTAGCAGTGCCTCGTGGGAGAGCTCGGGTTTCAATGTAACGTGTAAGGTAGTCTGTGGCAACAGCAATCCAACGGTTACCAGCTATCGACGTGGGGAATGGTCCAAGCAAATCTATGCCAACTTACTGAAAAAGGATCCGTGGAGGATCAACGGGATGGAAAAGTCCAGCGGGACGCACGGGTGGTGTGTTGCATCTCTGGCAGTCGCGGCATGTCTTCAAATATTGCTTTACGTCATGGCGAAGGTTAGGCCAGAAGTACTTTTGGCGTATGTGTGAAAATGTCCGTGCGAATCCCAAGTGGCCCGAAGATGGCTCGTCGTGAGAGACCCGCTAGATGTCGTCCCGTAGTGCGGACGGCACTACAAGGAGGCAGGTGGTTGCGGTCGAGTGAAAACCCAATTTGTAGAGGACGTCATCGTGGAGAAAATACGACGATAATGTTCGGACGAACATACGAGTCGGCTCTGGTAGACGGTTCTCAAGGTAGTCGATGAGAGGCCGGAGTTCTGAATCATCGCGCTGTTGCTTGCTGATGTCTGACACTGTGACAATGGAAAGAAATGCGTCCTCTTCATCAAGATCGAATGGCGATAGTTGAAGTGGAGCACGCGACAGGTAGTCGGCATCTGTGTGTTTACGCCCGGACTTGAACACTATCGTCATGTCATATTCTTGCAAGTGAAGACTCCAGCGTGCAAGACGGCCAGAGGGATCCTTCAGATTGGCGAGCCAGCACAATGAATGGTGATCTGTCACAACTCGAAACGATCGGCCGTACAAATATGGGTGGAACTTAGCAATTGAACACACAACAGCCAAGCATTCCTTCCCCATGGTGGAATAGTTCCTTTCAGCTGGAGACAAAGTGCGGCTTGCGTACCCAATGACGCGCTCGGCTCCATCTTGCCACTGTACGAAGACGGCACCAAGGCCAACGTTGCTGGCATCCGTGTGCAACTCGATGTCACTGTCTTCGTCAAAGTGTCCTAGAACTGGAGGTGTTTGCGGACGTTTCTGGAGTTCACAGAAGGCCTCTTGTTGGTCCTGCTCCCAGACAAATGGAACATTATTCTTTGTTAACCGCTGCAAAGGTTCGGCTATCCTTAAAAAGTTAGCCACGAAGCGTCTATAATATGCAGAAAGCCCTAGAAAACGGCGGAGTTCGTGTTTGTTCGCAGGTGTTGAAAACAAAGCAACAGCAATGGTTTTGTCGGGGTCTGGTGAATGCCTGCGTAGCTGACGACATGGCCTAAAAATTTGAGTTCGTCATACCCTGTGGAAATCCTCGTGTCCCATGACCGCAGCACGAGCAGCGAACGTCGTGTCAGATGCATGTGCGCCTGGGAGAGTTGGGAGAGGGGAAACTTTCCTTTCGCGGGCGGCGCACGGGAATCGCAAGCGCTATCAGTGCCACCGGGTGGGTCGCATGAGATACCGCTGACATCGCCCGGGTCTCTTTGGTCCCCAGCAAGCGGCGATTGCGGAAGTCTCCGCCGCCGCTCCCGTATTCTCGCACATGCTTAGTCAACCGCGTTCTTGCCGCGGCAAACGTCGAGGCCGCCCGTATTCCCCAGTTGGTAAGTCGGAAGTCCTTCTTTACCTAGTGTATTATTCTCTTCGAGGGAACCCTCAGCGATGTCAACTACAGCTAGCTGGCCTGCTCGAAGTGTTAGTTGCAGTGGTAATAAATGCTTTCCGAGTGTACACGTGGTTGTCGTCTACTGTTTCCTCGAGCTTGTAGCGGACCGCGGTTGATGGGCAGGCATGCGCCAGCCGCGGGACTCGGTGTGTCGAGGCGGAGAGCCGTTGGCAACCCCCCTTATCCCGACAACCCGAAATGGCATTTTTAGGCTTTAAAGACAGGCCAGCAGCACGAATTGCGACAAAAATTCCTTGCAAGCACTGTAGATGCTGCTCAAAAGTGTCTAAAAACACAATGATATCATCTAAAAGACAAGGCATGACTGCCACTTGAGACCGGATAGTACTGTGTCCATCATGTGCTGAAAGGTAGCAGGCGCAGAGCACAATCCGAAAGGAAGGACCTTGAATTCGTAGAGTCCATCAGGCATAAAAAATGCAGTATTCTTACGGTCACGGTCATCAACCTCTATTTGCCAGTAGCCGCTGCGTAGGTCCATCGATGAGAAGTATCGGGCATGTCGAAGGCAGTGCAAAGAATCGTCGATGCGGGGAAGGGGATAAACATCCTTCTTCGTAACATTGTTAAGCTTGCGATAGTCAACGCAAGAACGCATTGTACCGTCTTAATTTTCAACAGAACTACAGGTGACGCCCATGGACTGGTGGAGGGCTGTATGATTTCGTCGGTAAGCATTTGTTGGACTTGATTTCGGATGGCGTCTTACTCTTTACAAGAAACACGGTAGGCACGTTGGCGCACGGGTCTTTCATCGAGATTTGTAATAATTCGGTGTTTCGCAATAGGCGTTTGGTTAACCTTTGATGTTGAAGCGAAACAGTCCGCAAAAGACTGTAAAAGGCTTCGAATGCTAGCTTGTTGTTCACCTGATAATTTGGAATTCACATCAATTTTGCTGTTGGCCGGTACATCACAGGTAGAATCTGCACCATTCTGTCCTACAGTTAAACAAGCAGGATAGTCACTGACTGGCTCGAAATAGGCGATGGCAGGAGGAGGAGGAGGAAAAAACTTTATTAAAAAATTTCCGACAGTAGATCTGAAGGCCTTGGCCTTTAGGTGGCCTCGGTTGAGGCGACCTGCAGAGCCAAGGTCGTGAGATTTTCTTGGACGGTCTTGTCTTCTGACCTTAAGAGGGCCTCCCAGGCTTCCTCCGAGGGAGCTGGCCGTAGTTTTTTCGGAGGAGGCTTGGCAGAGCATCCCCATAAGATATGATTTTGGGTGGCCAGCTGGTTCTGGCCACAATTTAGGCAAATTGGCTCCACCTGTCCGCACGTAATATATGCCAATCTGTGTGGGCAGGGGAAAGAGTCAGTTTGTATCTGACGTAAAATCGTGGCCTGTTCCCTGGATAGCTCCTTATTAGCAACTGGATAGATTTTCCTAACCTCTTTGAAAAATCTGGCAACTTCATTAAACGTGGTCGCTGGCTCGCTCCAGAAGTCCACCGAGTCTGAGGAGCACCCCGCCCGGTTGGTTAAGGCTCGGGCTGTTTGGTGCGCTGCCTCGTTCCCGGCATTTCCCGAGTGAGCAGGGACCCATACTAGTTCTGTGGTGCGGTCGGTTTGGAGAGAGTTGATGATACTATATTCGAATGTTTGCCTATGCGTCCCATAGCGTAATTTGTGACGGCACGCTTGGAATCACTTAGGATGTTTTTCAGTTTGAGAGTGAGTGCTAGCGCTATGGCCGCCTCCTCTGCTTCTAGGGTGGAGGGTGATTTAACGGATGCTGCAGTTCGGACGGTACCGTCTCTAGTCACCGCACAGATGATGTAATTTTGGGGGCCCTCTTTGGCCGCATCTACATAGACCACTTCTGTGTCATGTTTAAGTTTTTCGTCAAGTGCCTCGGCCCTTGCTTTGCCTCTATGATCATGTCTACCGGCCAGCATGTATTTGGGCAAGGGGCGCACCTCATGGGGCAAAGTGCTGGTATTCACGACTGAAATTGGTCACTAAAATTTGAGCAGTCCGTGACGACAGCTGCAAGATGCCGCGGGCTACACAAACCCGTCGAGCCAACAAGACTGACAGACTGCCTTCAGCGATTCCGAGATGGGGAGGATCTCGTCTGTTTCCACAGTGATCAACGTAGTACTCTGTGGTGGCAAAGTAGCACAGTCGCCCGAAACGCGTAACGGGTGATAGTCGTCCAAATGAGTTGCACGTTTGCTGGAAAAAGTGACAAGCAACTCGCGAAGGTTTATGATTGCCCCGTACTCCCGAAGAAAGTCCATGCCAAGAATGACCTGTCTAGAGCACTCTGCCAGTATAATAAATGAAGTGACAAATGTGGCCACACGAATGCGTACCCTCGCAGTGCATTTGCCGATCGGCGTGAGAACATGACCGTCGGCTGTACAAAGCTTAGGTCCGGGCCACGGTGTCATCACATTGCGAAGTGCAGTAGCCAGTTGTCCGCTCAGAACAAAATAATCGGCACCAGTATCGACAAGAGTGGTTACCGGGTGGTTATCTACAGAAACGAGTATGTCGGCTGAAACAGGTTTGCGGTTTTCGAAGAAAGGCGCCGAAGGTACGCAGTCGTCATCGTCGTCGTTGAGGTGTCGCAGCGGAGGATCTTTCAAAGTGCGTTGGACAGCGGCCCCACCACCCGAGGTCGCTGTTCTTAGTTTCCCCGACTTGGGCTAGTGGGCCGGTTGCCCACAGAAGCGGAGAACGTAGTGTAGCAGCTAGGTGACGCCGATCGTCGAGGAGGTGGTGATCGTGACTGGCGCCTCTGTGGAGACGGAGATCGGCTCGTTGGCAGGGACTGTTCAAACGGTGGGAACTCCGCGTATGGCGACGAATGTTGACTGGCCAGATATTGCTAGATTCTCCCTCACGTGGGCGACGAGCGCCAGGGGTGATATCCCTGGAGTCCTATTCGTCGGTAGTAGCAGGCACGGTACAAGTGGCCCGCTTCGCCACAGTGGAAGCAGAGTGGCTGATAGTCAGGTGTGCGCCACACGTCTGACTTTCGCGTATTGATTCGGGGGCTCGTGGACTCGTACATAGTTGTATGCGAAGCTTGACCCTGGAAGTGGCGCAGCGGTTCTTCAGAAGAAGGCAGGTTACGGTGGTTCACGGGCTGCGCAGGTAGCCTCACTGCTTACACATAAGTCAGTACAGGGGCGGCTTCAGGTCGGGTTTGCACGAATGGTTGTGCCGCCTGGCGGACTTCTTCGCAGACGATATCTGTGAGGGACGTTACGGTCGGCTGATATCGCACTCCCTGTAGTCGATCGAGCTCCTCCCGCATGACACTACACACAAGCTCTCGAAGCGCATCAGTGTCACAGGGCAACGAAAGAGAAGATGCTGATCCCAGGGTGATTTGGCGATCGTAGACCGAGGAGCGTTGCTGAAGGGCTCGCCCCATTGTTGTCGCCTCACTGACGAACTCAGCTACTGTAGCTGGAGGCCTTCGCATTAGTCCTGCAAACAACTGCTCTTTCACTGCTCGCATCAGCAGGCGGACCTTCTTCGCTTCTGTCATGCCTAAGTCAGCACGCTTGAAAAGCCACGACATCTCCTCTACAAACATGGCTACGCTTTCATTAGGCTTTTGAATTCTACTCTGAAGGGCTGGCTTTGTTCCCTCTTTTCTTGTGGGACTGCTGTACGTATCGCGTATCTGCCGTTGAAATTCTTGCGAGGTGGTGATAGATGGCTCGTGGTTAGTGAAGCATGTTCGGGCAGAGTCCTCTAGGGCGAAGTACACGTTCCTTAGCTTTTTCCGTTCATCCCAATCATTAACCTCGGCCACACGATCGAAGTCATCGAGCCAGTCTTCCACGTCCTCAAAAGGCTCACCATGGAACGGCCACGGCCAGCGTGGCATGTGGAGAACCAGCAAAGCAGGAGGCTGTCCCGTACCGTATGTCTCCTGTGTCTGCCTTGCGGTTGTGGTCGACATCCTCGGCAGATCTTGAAGGCCGTATTGCCAGGCCGCATAGACGCGTACCCAGCACCTCCATCAGTTTGTCACAAACGAAACCACAAAAGACTTAGGTCGACGCTATAGATCTTTTATAGAGCTATTCTGGCACCTTCGTCGTTGTCTTCTTCGATGAGCAACCCAACATGCCTAGCATGGAATTGCACAGAGTCGCTTTCAGTCGTGTCAAGGTCGTGTCAATTAGTTTCAGCTTTTAATTACATGGTTGCCATGATCATAAATGTTAGTGTCCATGTGCAGTTCACTGAGTGACACTTATTATGCTTCATTCAGTGATATTTATATATAATGCCACGAAAATAAATGCTACTTCACTTGAAGTTAGCTAAGGAAACAAGTATGTAAAAATTGTAGTGGTCGAGTATTATCCTTACCGTAGTATGCCTTGCTGTTCGAGGTGTTGCTGGGCTATGCATAGGCAGTGCTGCCGAAGCGTCACCCTCAAGCGTGCTGGTAGGCCTTCGACTGGGAGACTGGACAAAATACATCAAGTGCAATGATGAGGGACTGTTTACTGCAACATAGCTTGAAATTGCTGACTGTGCAAACAAAATACCAGATGCACAGTTGAAGCTAAAGCCCAGGACTAATAGAGAGACCATTGGCTTGATTTAAAATTTAAGCACAATAACGACCACCAAGCAGGACATTGTTAGGGAGATCAGTGGCTGTGGCTATGTACTGTATTCCTTATCTACTGTCCCAAAAAATGATGTTGATCAAGCTTACCAGCACAGCTTGTATGTTATAAATTTTACTACAGTAGTAAATGTTGGAGCCTAGCAAGGGTGTTATTTATGCGTGCAATGAGAGGACATGGCTGAAGTATAATTCAGACAAGGAGTGTGTTTTCTTTATGCCAACGTTTTCCTTATGCAAAAAAAGCAGTTTTTCATCTTGCGTAACACTGCTTTGCTTCAGGTTGTTTTATTTTCCTTGTCTTGTACTTACCCTACATCGACTAAAACGAGGTTATGATGTAGCATATATGGCTTTCATTCATGAGCACTAGCATTTGCCAGTGTTTACAATGAAATCCGCCTTTTTCACGGCCCAACGGCGCATGCGCCCTGCCCTGGCGGATTAGTCGCGAAACGTTTTGGAAGGGTCGCGCGCGCGGCCGCGCGGCCCCATCTCAGGCGAAAGTCCTCCGAAAAAAAGAAAAAACACTCGGACGCGCGCTACTGCAAACAATCGTACTGTGTGTACCGCGTTAAAACTCCACTGATAGCTCGACGTCGGTACGGCACTGAAAACGTACGTAGCGTAAGACTGCAACTCCACTTTAAAACAGAAAGCGGCGAGGGCTTCGTCCGGACTGCACAGGGAACCACGTTGCCGCCTTGCATCGATGGCTATAATAGTAAATTTATCGATAAACCCCTGCGTCACACTTGGACGGCACTTAAAAACATCACATTGCTGACGAAGACTTCTTGCAGCGTCGGTCCTCGCATGCTGGTAGTGGCAGCGTGTGCCCGACTTCACGCACTTGTGAAGTCTGGCGCGGTAACACTTGGACGATATACGAGACCGACAAGACGCTCACGCGAACGATTGGCCGACTATTCAGCACAGTGTGTCGCTCAGACGATTTTAATATACCAGGCCTACAAGACGCAACGGACGAGCGCGAGTTGTCGTACTGCGACGGGATTTCTTGTCGACGGCTCCGATAAAATAAGGGTTCTGACCATCGTTCGACCGAACCCCGCTCGATTGGCCGTCGAATTGATACGATAACGCGATAGACGCAGCGCCTTCGTTTGTACATATAATTAATCGCGCTCAAAGTGAGTTATAACATGCCTATTAAATTGAAATGCACAACATTCAACTCTCGCAAGCCGTGCGCATAAGGTTTGAGCCAATGTTGCTCCTGTTCAGCGAAGGTTAGGCTTGGCGCCGTCGAGTTAGTGCACCCGCTGCCGGCAGACCTGAACTGAAAATTAAGCAGCTAGGACGAAGGAAACTGCTTTTATAGTTCAGTTCTGGCCCTAGCAATTTGAAATAAACTACTCTTCGCTTCGTACGGCGCGTACACAATAAGTTGCAAGCGGGAACAGAGCGCTCTGCCGAACGGCTGTGCCAACATCTGTATATACGTCACCGTTCCCGTAGGCTGCTGGCCGCATTCCCAACGTAGATGGGTGGGTCTTTACGTGTTGTCATGCTGACACATTTCTTAATTCCTGAGATGTACTGTTTACCTATGCGTCAAATGCGAAACAAGAGGCGGTACATTCAGTGCAGCAGCATAAACAACCGCCTCGCTTAGTCATATATCAACGGTGTCAGTGATGTCATCCGTGTTTTCGTGGGAGAACAACACGGCCTTTAAATGAGCGCTTATGCGAGCACAGTTTTCTCTAATAATGCTTTAGGACACGCGCAAACTATATGTATGAAGTTAAAGAAAAGCGAGAATCAGTAATAAATTACCAACCCGATATATGTAACTGGATCACACTCGCCGTTTAAGTGGCTCAGCCGCTCATACTGACTAGTCTCACGGTGAAACAACGCGGCTCATATACGCAGATATGTGTGTTTTATTCTACGTTTTTACATTATTTCATATCAGCGATGCAACTTTTCCCCAATATTTGACACTAACAACTATCTGTGGCTGTAGATGTCGATGTAAACAAGTGCACCACTTTGCTAAATCCGACACGGAAGGCTGCGTGCTCGAAGACTTTTTATTTATGCGAAATGTCTAAAGAATGTGTAAAATGAATTTAAAAGAAAGCGAGGTGCAAGTGCAGAAGTCAGGGACAACAAACTCCAAAGCAGCCGCGACGGCAGACGGAACTCAGCGTGACTTTATCGGCCACAGTGTAAACAAAACAGCGCACTCAGGCCAGCTCACCCTATATATATATATATATAGTTGGTGAGAGCTACGTGGCTTCCAGGAACGACATGGTGCCCCGGCAAAGTCATTAATAATTATTCGCGATCCACGAAACGCACAACCGATGCGCTCAACATGGGCGCAGGTACACAAATCAACCAGCGAAAGCCCCAGCACCCTACCAAAACGTTTCCAGCGGCGTGCGGCAGAGGGCAGCACAGGAAAATGAAAAAGGCGGATTTGAACACACAACTCATGCAGTATGCTTGTCACCTGTGTCAAAAAAGGGCTGTAATGTAGCTAATGATAGGTTGATCAGTTCTATCTTTTTATTCATTCAGAGCATTACTATTAGATATCCTAAAATCGGTCGAAAACATCTTACAAAAAACTGTGTGACAAAGTCTCATGCATTTTTGAAACTGCAATAATTACTTTAAAGGTGAAATCCAAAATATACATTACAGGGAAACACCAGATTTTTGACCAAGGCACACACATGAAAAAAGCAAACCCTGTGATCATTACCACAATCAAACATACCAGGACATGTTGGATTTCGGAAGGCTCATCAGCAATGTCTGAATCAGCGAAGGACGAGCTGGCAGTTGTAGCAGCACCCTCTGCTAGCACATCTGACAAGCCCTCGGAGATGTCCATGTCTATTGTCGCTTCAGAGAGACCTGCCTGAATATAATAAAAGCATACTTCACTTCAGGAATGGAGGGGGACATCTACCTCAGTCACGAAAAAGGCATGATCAAACTGGAAACATGCATTATGGCTGCATACTTACTGGCTCATCTTGATTCTGTGATGTTCCCGTGGATCAAGCTGCTTCACTTGAAGGTTGTCTCATAGCTGTAGCATCAACCTTTGCAAGCGTCTGCAGTTAAAGAATAACCCATCATATACTTTTAAGATCCAACAATAACATTTGCTGTGGAATGAATTCAAACAACCTTTGCAGAGTCATGCAAAAGGCCTGCATGATCTGTGCAGGCAGGCCCTACACACCACATCCCCTTGTGCCGAAAACTATGTTCGATCTAAAGTGCATTGTTTCAGAAAAGAAAAATCATAGACATAGCTGAAACACACACATAATGTAATGTAATGCCCCCTCTGTAATGCCTCCAGACCTTGAGGGTACTAATTAATGAATTAAAATAATGTTCACCCCCATAATTTAAAGTACAACTGCGTAACTTCATCTCAACTGTCATTTGCCTATTTAAAATTTATTGTCCAACACCATATCTTCTGGAAAAAAAATTATATTTAACCTCAACCTGGGAAGTACAACCTTGAGAGATTTCTTTATGCAAAAAAAAAAAAAAAAAAATTCATGCCATGATTGAACAATACACACACAAGCAGAGTTGCTACGTGCACAATATTCTCTACTTATTAACTATTGCTAAAGTTAATATGTTACGTGAAGACTAATCTTTCCTAGTTTCTTCAATTAATTATAGTTTTATTGCAATTTTAATTGTTTTCAGCTACCAGAAATACATACAAAATTCAGTCAATAATTTTTATAGCAGGAAATGCAATTGTTTAACAATAAATAGTTTCACTTTGTGGGCTTTTTAGGAGTGTATGCTAGCTGATAAAAATTTATTTCTCCTGAAAGTAATTTTAACACTTGTGGAATTTATGACAAAGTTGGAAAAAAATTACTGACTTGTATTGCACATTACACAGTGTGAAGGTCCAAGTAAAACACGGCAAATAGAGCATTCTATAGTATGCTTTGTTGCAACCCATCTAGAAAGCTTTAGGGCAGTGCTTTAGTTTAAATGAGAGTTTGTAATGACCTAGCATGCAATTTGGAATACAATGGAAGTTTGGAAAAAGTTTGCACAATTCCTTAAATATGAAGATGCAATCAATCAGCGATATCCCAGGTATTATATTTTACCATTGAGTCATATATTTTGAAATGAGTCTAGCCCCAGTAATAAAATAAGTAAATATGAAAATTAGACTAATCAACTTTCTACACAACCAAAATAGTCAGAAAATTGATTGTAAGTGCATGACTTGAATCCCTTTATCATGTAAAGCAGTTTCAATTTCAATGTATTAAATTTGCAACAATGTTACAAATAAAATAAATCTAAACTTCTTGCATGAGGCCCATCCAGTGGGTTGAGCAGATTGCGCTGGGATCTACAGGTTCCTGCAGCTGTCTAGAGTACCCTCTAAAAAGTCTATGAATAAAGTTCTACCGAACCGAACCAAGACATAGAAAATTAGTACTGCAGGCAGACATGCAGTGTGACGTGCAACACAAACCTTAGTGGGGCCCGCAAGCGATGGCACTGCATTCACCATCAAGTGACCCTGGCCTTTGGTACCGCTCGCAAGATCACCATGGCCGAAGTGCGCCGAGCAAACAACACTCCATTGTGATGGTGCCTACGCAGGTGAGCGGCACACGGCTAGGGCCTACTCTTCTCTCAGCTCACCCTGCCTTGGAAACCTATAGTGCATAATTTCAGTGTCAATTATCATTACTCGATCTGCACCAACATTTCAACTGAACAGAACAGAAAAGAGCAGTGCGACTCAGTTGCTGGCAATTATATATAGTACAGAACGAACACTTCCATTTCTCTTTCTAGTGTTGTCATCTATCGAGGCCAAATTTATTGTTTTCTTAAGTTTTATATCATAATGCACTTCTTTTTTCAGACAACATCTCACTATTTCATCAGTTCATTCACACGAGCATGTATATATAGTCACTAGCAAATATTGCAGTTCTGTTTTCATAAATTAAAAGAAAAATGTCACAATTTCGCCCTAAGGGCGAAGCAATGAATGCGATAGCAACACAGCAATGTCATACGAAGTAAGGTGAGCGGCTTTGGTAGCAATATGAATTGTAGTAAACATGAGCTGATTAAAGTAAGCAGGTGTGCTGCGGCGTAAGTAGACTGACATGAAGAGAGGCTCGATGACCACGAGAAGGCGCGTGTGAAACGGTGGTGTTGATGAGAAGCGCTGCCCGTGGGCAGCGCGTGCGAAGGGACACACCTGTAGCGCTGCACTGCCGATCCGGGCAGCATTGCATGTGTAGCGTGCGTTGGAAAATGTGGCCCGACTATTACTAACTGTGGTGTGAGCGCGCACTAACAAACATGAATAGATCACACTGAATGACTGCAGACAACGACTGTCAAAACGCTGGCAGCAAGCGCATATACGCCGCAGCGGGCGAAGGTACGTGCGGTCTATCGCTTCAACGGAAACTGAGCGGCGAATGCACAGCGCATAAAGGTCAGAGCCGTGTGGAGATAAGAGACGGTGCGAGCGAGCGACGAGCGCGGTTGTTGGCTGAGTAGAAATGCCCCCCCCCCCCCCCCCGCTCCCTCCGGCGCTCGCTTCCCGCTTCCTTGCGTGCGCATGGAAGATTGAGTGCGTTCGCTCTCCGTGACAGCGTGCGTCCCCGCACGCTTCCGCTCGGGCATACGGCGCGCGGCGAAGATTTTATCTATACGGAACCTCACAGCGACGGCGACGGTGACGCCGACGGCAGAAACCCGGCGGAAGTGTCCATATAATTGCGATCGCAGTAAAATGTTCATTGAGCTTGCCTATGGAAGGACAGACCCTCACACCGATTTTCTGTTCGGTTAGGGCATCCTGGCACAACACACTTCATCACGCAGGTGCGCCTTGCTGACGGAAGTTCTCGGCGGTCTGCTGAGAGGCCGAAGACTGAGCAGAACGACAGCGTTGGCTGGGACCGTCTACCTTAACTATGGGCCGGCACGGCCCTAAATATGTTCGAAGTCCCCGGGTCGCCAGTGCATCCTTGGGCACAAGACGGGACGAATTTTCTTCGCGTGGGAAAGCAGTCGCTTCGGGCCTTGTACGCTCGCCTAATCGCCTACACATTTTTGTGGGGGCGAAAGGCATCATTGTTTCCCAGACGACGTCCCCAAACGCGACAAATCGTCGTCGGAAGGGCGGCTTGGTTGCCTTCACATGTTTACAGGGTGAAAGGTTTCCTCGTTTCCCTGAAACCGCCCCGAAACGCAACCAGTCGTCCCTCAGGTGGTCCTCCCGGAATGTTGGGCGCAATGCCGACGCCTTCGTTTGCAACAGCCTTGGCGCCTGTCTGCTAATTAAGCGGCGAGCTGCGTGGTGGTTCGGTGCGTTACAACGACTCGACTGCTTCACACGGATTCCTTCACATTCCTTCACTAACCTCGGCGCGCGTTTGCCACGCCTGCTATGTGCGCATATTTGACCCGTGCAAAGTGACCCGAGTAAAACCTACCGCTTGCGTATCACGTGAGGGCCTATTTCCCATCATCCTTTTCCTCTAAATTTTTTATGACTAGGCTTCAAGATTGCCACGTGACGCTCCTTCCTAGTTTTTTTCCTTCCTCCATGCCGTCGGAGTAGTAACCGCACAGAAGCACATTTTATTCTGAAGCGCATTTGTGCCGTCACTGTGGACGTCGCTTTGAGGTTCTGTGTAAAGTCCAAACACGGCAACATCGTCGCCGCACGCCGTACGCTGTTTGTAAAGCTTGCGGGGGTCAGCCGACTCAATCTAGCGTGCGAGAGAGAAGGGGGGGGGGGCGGAAGCGCGCATCCGCGCTAGGTACGGTGGGGGAGGCGAGTAAGGGAGGCGTATACTTCGGTGGCGGCCGCCGTATCTTGAATGCGATCTGCAATGTGGAAAATGTGTGCACCCGCACGGGCTTATCTTCAAAGCGAACTGCAGACAAGGTCAATATCTTGCATTTCTTCGTCGAAGCACTCATTCTTGGAATGTCACACCAGGTACTGGATGCGTGGACGCGTGTCGTTTCGCACAAGCACGAAGCATCAGAAACGAAGAGCGAGGGACACGATGGCGTCTTAGCGTCGTATAGCGTCACCTAGTGTCAGGTTAGTGAAGTGAAGTGCAGAGACTTGCGCAGTAGCCAAAGAGTGGCGCTGCCAGCGCAATGAAAAAAAAAACCAATTTCTTTTCCTTCAGCAACATCAACAGAAAAATGGAGAGTGCCGTCTTGGCGGGCTAGGCCAGCTGCAGCAAGCGGCGGGATCAGGTTTGAATGAAGGAAGGGGGAAAGGTCACGCCCGCGGCAGCAAGATCGCTGGGTCGAGGCATGCAGGCCCGCCTCGCACATATGCACTGGTGCGCTCGCTTCGCATTCCGTCGCGGCGGAGAAGGTGCTTCCGCTTGCTGCTCGCGCAAAAATGACAAAATTTGGGGCGAAATCTCTAGGTTGTCGGCGGGGAACATTCGTTATTTCGAGAGCGTCTCCCACAGCCACTTTGTTACGTAGAGGTCTCAAATACATGTGCTCCTATGGAGTAACGGCGGGGAATAGAAAAACTTCGTTATATCCAAGAATTCGTTATATGGAGGTTCGTTATAAGCAGGTTTAACTGTAGTTTCATGCCCGATATTATGTTGTTCTTTATAATTATGCCTCTTGATATAGGCATTTGTTTATTGTCTCTTACCATTGTACGGTATTTTGCACATTCTTTTGTTTTCCTTCTATGTTGGTAATCTTGCTGCTTTAAAGTTTAACCCATGCCTTGTGTACATTTTTTTTTTAATTTGAACCGAGGGTCCCACTGCAGTCTTTGACTTTGGGACCCTCATCTGTATACTAAGTTTTTACATAATCAATGTATTGAATGAATAACAAACTTAAACTCAAACCTGCATGCCAAATTTCATCAATTTACTCCCATAAATAAAAAAAAAGTTTTCATTGTCACGTCCCCCCTTAAATACATGGTTGAAAGCTTAGTTGCAAGTAAGCATCTGTGCATGCTTCCAACTGTCTTCTCTCTCTTTTACGCTGCTACACAAGCATTCCGTTTTCTACAAAAAACCAAACAGTCCAGTCTGGCTATCACTGACCAATTCATAAGCTAGAGGGCAGGTTTGCAAACAGATTGTGGGTATACTAAACCTATATTCTTGCGTTATCCAGACCTAACTGGCTTTCTCTATGCACTACAGTTTCCGAACTCTGTATGCATCAGCACGCTTTAAATGTGCCGCATAGACGTATTGATATATAAGTGGTTTTGCATACACTAATGCAAGATGCAATTTTCACCCTACTACTTCAACTGCCTCATTTTTACATGCTTCTTTCTTTTTAAATATGCATGTGTGTAAATAATTTCAAGTTGATATACATTCTGGAAAACCTGAAATTTTTTACCTTATACCATATGTACTACAGCCTCTCTGTCTGGATCCTGCTGAAATGCACTTAACTCCTTTGCCTGCTTTGAGGCATTGTCGCAAGGCCCAAACAGAAGGCAAATTCCTCTTCGCTGCTATTTTGTCCATAAAGGTACTGTGACCTGCTTGCAACAATATTAAAATTAAAAGCTTGCCCCAAGTTCTGAAAGTTTCAGATGCAGTTGCTCCAAACGCTGTTCACAGCAAGATATGGACAGTAAGAGGACTATTGCAGTCCTGACGTTGCTGAAGTTTACTGCAAAGCTATTCTATGGCACATACGGCAGTCACTGCCCCATGAACAGCCTTGGCAGATTGTCTCTGCACTACTTCAATATACCCAGACTTGCAACCAGAAAGGTCACTGTGGGCACTGCTAGTGTGAAGCAAAACACAGGAGGAGAGCATGAAAGGCAATCACACTTCTGCCGGAACTGATGGTGACATGTTTCCACCTACTTTCTCACTCAGCTCGTCACTTCCTATTTGCTTCTGGCACTCACATGGACACAGCTGTTAAGATGTTTATGTATTCTAGAGCTCAGACCGCAACAGTAAGAGAAAAATGGTGAAATCACTCCCTACCAACATCCTCAACTTTTCAATTTAGTTTTGTTCAATTTAAGCAACCACTTAAGCTTCTCCTTTTCTGCTACTTATACTTCAATAATATCAATAAAAGTTCCTAATAGGTCACTAAAATGTATACCTGTGGAAAAGATGTTGCTTCTTAAACAGTAACGACCACATCTGCTTAATGTCCTTGGCTGAGTGTACTGGCTCTGAAAAAGTTATAAAGACTCTGATCAAAGGGTAGCATTCTCTCACTGCCTTCCTCTAGAGGGGGATGTCCTCATCACATGGCACTTTCGATGCTTGCTTAGCCAAAAGTTTCTTTGACGACTCTAGCTCATGAGGCGTTAATGTGACAGTAGCCGGCTGCCAATCAATGCAGCCATATGAAGAATTCAAGGTTTGTTTTCTTGTCTGTGCACTACCAGAGAGTGCTTCTGCGAGATGCTTACAGCCTCTGCGGGTGTTCTCAATACTTGGTTCAATCTTGTAGGCGAGGCCCACCGAGGAAACAGAATTTGAGCTGGAGTAAGGGTCAGCAAGTGACTGTGGGAACTTGCTGACAGCATAGTTTGCGATGTTCCCGATTCCTTTTGCAGAAGATCGGTCTTCCACTTTTCGGCATGCAGCTGCATTCATTCTATTTCCTGTTTTTGTGGCGGCTGAAGACATGCACCTTTGTCTAAGGCATCCAACACATCCTGGCTAAGGCTTTTCAAGTAACACTCACCATCACACTGAACTAGCTTTCATGCAATTACACTATAGCTTACATTGGCATTCCCTCTGGCCCTCAATTTGCCATTCAGATTTGAATGGAGTTCACTCACGTTCACTTATAAATCTTTCTCATCACCGCCTCTTCCTCATGCTGGCAGCTAAACTCACTGCCACTGGATCTCGACTCATATTTACTATTGTTGACACTTGTTCAAACTTGTGCCTACCCATGCACACTTAGTACTCCCGCTCACATTCACAGGAGATCCACCACATTCATGTCCACATCCACTCTAGATTCCAAGGCATATTAAGAGAACACACATGCAAAGATGCACCAAGTAGAATACATAAATGCAGAAGGAGTCAAAGCGACGCCTAAAGTGAAATGCGAAATTAATTTATTCACAAAGGGTACTCATTAAAACCTTTCTGCATTGATTTGGCATGAAAAGATTTATTATTAGCAGTTGAAGTGAATGCCAAAAATTGTGGTTTTAAATTCATGCCCCCTTGTGGTTACGATCACGTGTCCCTGTCGTGACAGATTCTTGTGTAATTTCGCATACTTTGGCCACGTATGAGCATAAAAGAGCCCAGTTTTTTACACGTCGACATTCTGGGTGTTTTCAATGGCAATGTTTCCAAGGCAGGATTCTATACTGATCAACAGCTTGGTGGATCCCTACGAACCAACTGCAGATGGTGACTTAAGCACGATGCGGTGGCACAGATGGCTGTAACAATAGCCGACTGGGGCTATTTTAGGCACCCCCAGAAAAGGCATGTAAACAAAACAGTTCTGAAGTTTTTCCTAATTTCTTGCAGATCCTAAATCAACTCCTGGGTGTGGACATCTTTTTTTAGGTAATAAATATCTGAACCAAGAACAAAAATATATTTGAGACACCTGTATTTCTGTATTTACGTGAACACCCTCAGACCTCAGAACACGAGACCTTCATCTCGTCTTCATACTCTCGCTATCAAAGTGTGTCAGCCTTAAAGAAATCACTAAATCTCTCTTCTCTTGACATGCGCAGGAAATTAACACGGTTGTCTTTCTTCAATAGCCTTTTCCACAGCAACATTCCATTTGCCCGAGCTCATATTCTTCCCGCTGCTCACATATCGACGCGCACAGACCATATTCATAAAGTAAAACCTATATTTGCAAGGACTAATCTTTATCAAAATTCGCCTCTAGTTTTATCTATTGCCGAATGGAACTCACTCCCTTAAACATTGTCTCGCTTACGGAATCATCATCATTTCATGCAGCACTACTAACATTCTTAGAGTGTGTCAACCTGTCATAACCCACGTATTATGCTTGAATATTTACTTGAACATGTTTTTATGTGCTTAGTATTGTATAATTTTTTCCATTTCATCTGATATGCACTTGCGAAACAACTTGTCTGTATCTGTAGTCCTCTTCGCGTTTTCAGTTCTCTTGCGTTTTTTTACGCTACCAGATATTGTATAATCATCGTTTTCGTTGTTGTTTTCGTTTCTTTATATCTGTTCCACGTTTTGATAATTTTACTGTACCTCACAGCTTGCCATATTATTTATATTCTACACAGTGCACGTCCATTTGACCTTTTCCATCCCCCCCCTATGTAATGCCCTAACGGGCCTTTAGGGTACTCAAATAAAAAAAATAAAAAAATCTATTCCTGTCCCAAGATCTGCTGGTCAGAAGCAGTTTCATTTATATTAGTACTGAAATGCTGGACAGTGCACGTATCTCGCATGTTAATTTTTCAATCGAGCACACCGTCTTTCACTATTCCTGAGCGTGCGCAAGTCTTTCAAATTAATAAGGTTGTCTTTCTATGACAAAGATTGTGTATTGAGGGCAAACCAAAAGTGCGACACAGGCCCGAACATCTGTAGTGAGAGTTATTGTCAATTATCGACGATTTCTCTGCAGGACATCTGTAAAAAGGAGTGTCTCACGACCCGATTAGGCAGTTCCTCGAACCTCTCTAGAACGCAGAAGCACAGACCTCAGATCCTTGAACAACAACATGCAAGCGAGTGGCCACAGATGCCATATGCATTTTCTACTGGAGCGCCAGCGTTGTAATCGACAACACGCGTCGGGTGCGCCGCTGCTCATGGCGTGATAGACCCACGCACGAAAGGCATTTGCCGGGTCGTCTTCGCAGTGGCAATTCCAGCGAGATATCTGATCCGTGTCTGCTGGCGGGCGGCAATGAGTGGTGTTTCTGTCAAAGTAACGCAGCCTTACCAGCGCCTCGTTTGCCGCCAGCGTTGGAATCGATGTACGATGCCCTAACAAAACATAATCGTGCTGTGATAACCGCCGCTTAATTGCGAATTTCTTTCCAGCGTTAGTCGAATGCATCCTGAGCAGCGGAGCGTAATCTAACGCTGGTGTGCCAGTGTAGGGCGCAGTGATACAATCTCGACCGGATGAGGTGGGTTGCCACCGCAAGAATTAGGAGATGGCGATGAAGGCGGGCATTGTGATTATGAAAAATAGAAAAGGCTGTATTCAGTTCATTGGTACATGGTTTTGACTCTATCCGAGACTAGAGCGGTTCTGCCTAACATGGGGGCCAGGACGGCCTTAAATAACCCCTTGTGGTCTTGGGATAGCCGATGTCTCCTTCGGGGAACTTGTGTCAAAACTGTCAGTCCTTTGTCAGGTTGTCAACTTGACAACCTCTTCCCTCTCGGGTCCTCTCCTTTGGTTGCTCGCATTTCCGTTTGCTCTGGCCATAGAGGGGCGACGCTTTCCGGGGATGAAGTGGATTATCTCGTCATGGGAAAAGCGCTCGGGCCTGTTTCCCACATTTGAGAGGTAGAGTTTCCAGGAAGATCCCAACCGCCTTTTGGGGATGAAGATAATTGGTCCGACATGGGAACGTGCGTGAGTTTGGTTTCCCACAACTGAGATGCAGAGTTCCAAGCCTATCATAACAGTGGGTGGCATCTCTGGATGCACTTTGTGAGGTATACGCAGGAGACATGAGCACACCATCAATGCCGATACAAACTCATGCAATGACAATCGATTCAAATCACCACCGCACGGGCACATCAACTACATATATCGGCTCTGTGAGCGGCTAGACGAAGTGATAAGCAAGCATCGGCTGGCAATTCGGTGACAAATTTTAAATTCCTAGGGGCAATAGAGCAAGCTACGCCATTCAGTTGCATGCCTAGAAAAAATGGCGACGGCTGAACGTCACAAAAGCACTCGCATGAGGTCTAGAATAACCTATTGCAAGGAAGCGTACCAGGCGCACAAGCGGGCGGTGGATCAGTGATTCGTAGATGAACAGCTTTCTGACACAATAATGAATTCAAGTTTATTCGAACTTACCGTGCAATCCTTTGACAGGAGCCGGAGAATCCACAACCCTGCATGCTTGGACCTTGAAGCAGCGAAGAACGCGGGAAATGAAACTCGGGACGAAGCCGCTGCCTACAAAAAAACAAGTAACATCATCCCTATTCAAGATTTTTAATTGTGAATGGGCAGAAAGTGTTGTGCTCGCATACCTAGAATAGATGGGGAGTGGCTATGTCTCCATTCCCCCCCAAATACAGATATTGCAAGAAACGCTCCCAGCATGTTGAGCAAGTGGCCCGCCAATCCTTGGTCACTTTATTACAAGATTCTAAAATACAACTAAAACTTGATATAATGAACTTCAATAGGATAAAATTCTCGATATCACGAAGTATTTAACTTTTTATAACTGCTTGTCCATACACAATGCGTTTTGAACCTCAATAAAACGAGGTGTGTTTAAGCACGATTTCAATATAACGAAATTTCACTGGCGCCACGAAGGAATACGGAGACAATAAATGGAAACTTCTGCGGATGCAGATGGCCAAATGCAAGCGGCCACATTGTGAATGCTCCTCTCAAATTGTGTGCGACCAAAAGCTACGGCCGAAGAGCATTGTCATGTTCGGTATAAAGTCCAAGCTCAATATGATCTTATCGCACCCCGCGCACTTCATGCTTTAGGTGCAAGTCTTGCGAGGGTGAGCTGAGAAGAATGGTGGCTTGGTGAGCACCACCTGCCCATGTGAGCAAGGAGAGAGGGGATCCGGAGGGGAGCGAGCTTGAGGTAACGTGATCAAGTGCATACTGAAGGAAGGGGGGGAGGAAGCGGGGCCTGGTTGGCCATTGTCTCCTTTTCTAGAGCAGCCATGACTGTCAACGCAGCTGAGCACATATGCAGCCCACGCACCCTTTTTGAGATCTAATCTGCCACATGCGCTCGCCGAGATGGTGTGGAATCATGTGCGCTGTTTTCCCACACGTTTAGTACTGGAGGTTGCAAAACCTCGAGTTTCAGAGAGACGCGTTGAAGCGAGAGGTAGACGAAGCACTAAACCCCCCCCCCCGCTGCTGGCGTTTTGTGTGAAAGCGTCGTATTACTGCGGGTGACACTATCATCCACGGGGGCGGAGTAGGCGCGAAAGCGTCGGTGGCTTTGCTTCATACTGCCAATGTGAAGATGTCCTCCACAACGCATGAAACTGTATCTTTCGTTGCCGACTCAAATTTAACAAAATTAAACTTCCTCAATGTTACATAACAATTGTGGCCCAAGCACAAAGAAGAACAGTGTTGTCCCCCATATTGAGAATTAGCAAAAATTATAAACCACAGACTGTGCAGACAAGCATTGTGACATTCTTTTTTTCTCCCACAATATAACAGTGCACAGTGGCTCCATGTCTCAGTGCACAAAGCCGCACGCCCACAAGCCTCATCATGGTCACCATTTTATCATCATCACCACCACCATTCTATTCACACTGGTCATACAGAAAGAACCTAGAAAGTAATCAAATTTGGGACCATTAAGATTATAAATTTGTCATGCACCTTCTTTCAGCACCCATACCAATTCTAATGCATGCGTTTACTACTAGTTTGTGTTCTGCACTTTAGGGCATTCTCTAGCAGCAGACCTGAAAAGCTTGGCAAGTAGAAACTTGCAAGCTGCCGCTTCACACAATGTTCCTGCGCATAAAAAAGTGCAAACGGTCAAAGGCAGCCAGTTGCACGTCAACTTGGCACAGAGGGCTACTAATGAGCGGCAGCTGGTGACAGAAATGGTTGCTCACATGTCCCCTCACATAAAGGTGTTGAAGCGATCTCCAACGCCAAAAGTCTCAAACAAACAGACGGTACTGGACTGTGTAGAGAAGACCGAGGTGTGCAAACTGTTGCAATAATATTTTGAATGTTGGCATGATACGTCTTCAGTGTAGGACTGAGTGATTGGCTCTCTGATTAACCTTCCGATTAATCAACTTATTATTTAAAGGTACAGTGAAATGTAATACAAAACTAGTGTAGACTGCAAGATTACTCTTTTGAAGTTCTCTGCTTTAGTTCAAATAAAAAAATTTAAAAAAACATGGCCATAAGTGAAGAAAATAAAGGCCAAACATTCTTCTTGGCATTTCGCATAGAAACTGCGGCACTGATGTAGTCCACAACGAGAAAGTCTATAGAGGTTGCCAAGAGTATTTGTTCAGATCCACATACACTGCAATACGTTCTTCTTTGTTAAAAAAAGCCTCTTTCTCAAGAAACCAAATAAAAACTGCAAAGAACTAGTAATAAAAGAGTTCAGTGAACAACCTCTAGCGCACGCTCGTCCAGAGCACGAAATCATGCTCAGAAGCGCATTTGTGCCATCTACACAGGAGCAGAAGGACATGCTCTAGGCAAAGCAGGCTTCTTAACAATGTTCATTTTTTCTAGAAACATGCATTTAGGTAAAAAGCATAAAGCTTCCAAAGGTGGATACGGACAATGGGCCCTACATTTTGGGAGATCAAGATAGTATGAAATTCCCTTTGGTGTCCTTTTAAACAAATGCAGACTACACCAACAGGTGCTTAAGCATTTATTAATGTGGTATCCTGTGCTGCATGCATGTCAAACTTCTTATTACAAGACATGGAACAGAATATGTGCCTGCAAGTGCAATCAGTATCTTAGTGTACGCAGTAGCTATATAAGAGTTAAGCTTGCTCTACTCTTTTTGCATTTAATATCACCTTTGCAGCATATTGCTACCATAAAATTATTGAACCTTATTAAAACACATTATTCATACTTTTAGAGCTTGACTTACACAGACTCCTTTAATTTCTTTGTATACGACTCCTTTGATGACAATGGGTGAAGATTTGTCCTTGGGATCGGTATGCTCAAGCCTCCATCCCTACTGCCTGCAATGAGCACAACGTAAGCTTTAAATCTTACTTGGCTGCAGAGAAAAAAAATGTGGAACAATCCTTTCAGTAAACCATCTCCTCTAAGAAAGATTCACACATAGCACTCGACTACCGTAAGATTCCAAGCAAGGCCCCCTCCAAACAAGTAGAAATTGCCAGCAAAGTGGGAGGGGGGGGGGGGGGGGAAAGGCTATCCTGGAACGGGTCCAAAATTCCAGATGGCGATGACAAAGGTTTCCCACTAGAAGAAAGAAAAAACAAAAAGCGTAGTCGGCATGGATTTCACATTTCATTTAACATGCACTTTATTAAGCTTAAGTACGTGAAGGTACATGCCATTCGCGAAGAAGGCACGTGAATACGTTTCCTGTACGATCAATGTCTCACATCCGGGAGAGTGCTGGCGGAAAGTAAATTTATTACAACCCAAGACACTTTTCTTCTAAAAATCCAACAATTAAAGCGCTGCTGGCGGATCCAGGAGCAAAAATGGTCTAGGTGAAGCAGGCTTCTTAACAATGTTCATTTTTTCTAGAAACATGCATTTAGGTAAATGACCATAAAGCTAGCAAAAGGTGGCATACAGACATTTTCGGAGATTAAGATAGTATGAAATTCCCTTTGGTGTCCTTTTAAGCAAATGTAGACTACACCAACAGGTGCTTAAGCATTTATTAATGTGATATCCTGTGCTGCATGCCAGAATTCTTATTACAAGACACAGAACTGAATGTGTGTCTGCAAGTTCAATCAGTATC